>NC_140990.1:256918509-256962512 GCF_052327205.1 Somniosus microcephalus | reverse complement strand
GACACGTTGTCCAGAGCTGTTGACCCAAGTGAGCCCGCAAACACCAAAATGGATGAAAAAGTGAACGCCTACGTGGACATGATCACAAGTGCACTGCCCATAGCAGATGCAAAAATGGAGCTCATAAAGACTGAGACAAACAAAGATGAAACAATGAGATGACTGAGGAAAAGCATCTTGGATGGATGGCCCAACATGAAGCAAGACTGCTCACCTGACATGGCAGAGTACTGGAACTGCAGGGCGGAACTATCAGTGGTCGAAGACATCATCTACAAAGGAAGTAAAATAGTTATCCCAAAGAGTCTGAGAAAAGAGATGCTAAAAAGGATCCATGGAGGACATCTGGGAATCGAAAAGTGTAAGAAAAGAGCACGAGAGGTGATGTACTGGCCACGAATCAACCAAGATGTGACAAATGAGGTGTCAAACTGCACAATATGCCTGAAATATCGAGCAAGCAATCCGGTAGAACCACTAAGGCCACACCCAGCGCCAGACAGACCTTACCAGAAGGTAGGCGCTGACCTATTCGTATGTCAAGGGAAGGACTATCTTGTAGTCACAGACTATTACTCCCTGTATCCAGAGGTTTGTAGACTGTACACCACCACTGCAGATGCTGTGATAAGATGTATGAAAGCCATATTCTCCAGACATGGTGTGGCAAGCGAGGTCTTCACAGACAACGGACCCCAGTTTTACAATGCAAATTTCCGACACTTTGCCAAAGAGTGGGACTTTGTCCACACAACGTCAAGTCCTCACTTTCCACAGTCCAATGGACTAGTGGAAAAATCGGTCCAGACAGTGAAAAGACTGATGTACAAGGCAAAAGACAGTGGAACTGACTTCTACCAGAGCATGCTTGTATACCGCACAACGCCGCTTGAGTGTGGTATGTCACCAGCCCAACTCCTTATGGGACGTCGGCTAAGGTCAAACCTACCCATCCCGGAGAACCTCCTGAAAACAAAAGAGGGGGAGAAAGTGAGGAAGTTCAAAGAACAACAGAAAGAAAAGCAAAAGTACTACTATGACAGAGGAACACAAAACCTACCTGAACTCCACACTGGTGACCAAGTAAGGTTCAAAGACAAAACAAACATATGGACTCAGAAGGGAACTGTCCTGAGTGAAGTCCAACCAAGATCATACACCATTCAGACAGATGAGGGTGCTGTTTTGCAAAGAAATCGTCGAGATCTGCTCAGGGGACCAGCCACAGCAGGTCAAAAGACTGATACTGTTGAACAACCTGATCACACAGGAGGTCAAAAGACTGATACTGTTGAACAACCTAATCACACAGCTGAGAAATCATCATCTGAGGCAACAACTCAGATTCAAGGACAATCAATCAGAAAATCCTCAAGACACGTGAAGCCTCCTGAGAGACTCATAGAGCAAATTTAAGGACTCTTGTTATAGAAGGAAGTAATGTTATCTTATTCTCTCTTCAAGTTTTAGTGTATTTACATATTTCATGTGAACACACAAAACAAGGTTAAAAAACCTTGATCATGATAATGATAATGTAAGTTCATTAAGTGTTACAGTTAAAATGCAGAGTAATACAAAGAAAACATGTTGTTAGATAAAAGTAAAATACTTTTGTTTTAAGAAAGGGAGATATAATGATATCAGCAAATAGTGATGGTATTTGCCTGTTTGATTATGATGCCTTACCAGCATAATTGCATGTATTGATTATTTATGCCTGACCAGCAGAGGGCATGTGAGAGAGGCAGTTTTAGTTTAGTTTCAGTTTTGCTTTAGATGGATCTCTAAGATGGTGTCTCCTGTAAATGCTGTTAACTGAGTTTAACAAACTTTAGATTAAAGACAGTCTCTTTCATGAATGTGTCGTCATTGAACCCGCATAGAAATCAATACAGTCCTCTCCTCTCTTCCCACTCTGATCCCCCATCTCTCTCCCCCTTCGATTCTCTCTCTCTCTCTCTCTCCCCACTCCAATTCCCTCTCTCCCCTTTCGATCATCTGTCTCCCCCCCCCCCGATCCAGTGACCTTCTCCGCATAAAACCGAGGAAAGCGCGGCCCATGGTGCAGGCCACAACTGTTGGGTACTGCGCATGCGCAGCTTCGGTAAACAGCAAGCATGCGCAGAAGGGGATCGGGTGCTCGTGCACGGCTCCGGGCTACTGTGCGCATGTGCAGTAGGCCGCAAAGATGTTCGTGCAGATAATCACAGCGATAAGAAATAGGAGCAGGAGTAGGCCATATGGCCTCTCAAACCTGCTCCGCCCTTCAATAAGATCATGGCTGATCTTCTACCTCAACTCCACTTTCCCGCCCTATCCCCATATCCCTTGATTCCTTAACAACAGCAGTGTTAGACTACATAGCACACAATCTCTATAATATTAGGTAAGTGCACATTTCATGTCTGTAATCCACACTTCCTGTTTTCTGGCAACACATTTATGTCAACATTAACATTAGAACTGCCTATGCAAGCCTTTAATAATGGCATTGCCCTTCATAAACTATTGCCTGTCACATTTTGTTGATAAACCATTCAAATCATTCATAATGCCTTTTGGAAAAATGTTCATTCAGCATTTATTTCCTCAGTAACTGAAATACCTAATATCCAAAATATTTTTAAAAATAACATTTAAAAATCAAAAAGTTACAACATTTATACATTGAACATTTTATGCATTTCAGTACTTCCAGTAAAGATTTTATTTGAAGCCATCAGCCTTTCTCAAAAGTCTGGGCTTGCACTTGATGGGAGCAAGAATCCGTGGCCCAGCAATGTGATCCCAGCATAAATCTGTCAGGAGTGCAATGGTTGGGCTTGCATTTCAGCTGGGTCCTGGCTTCAGCTTCTGGTTTCTATGGAAAGCTGTTTGGGATAGAAACTCCACACACTCCAAATATTGCCCTTGAATTCTGCAGGGGCAAAGCCAAAATGGAAGGAATTCCCAGGCTGGGGAGTGGGGAGCAGTTTTGGGTGGAACCTGGATCTGCTGCATTTCCACCCTTTATAACTTATCTGGGAAATTCTGTCACCTCCCTACACACCTGGAAGAGACTTTGGGGCATGTTCGGGGCCATCCCTGGGCTGCCGCAGGAACTTTGCCCATTTCAGCACCACATAGGCCTAGCTGAGAACTAACATAGGTCCCGTACTTCCAAAGGCCTCACACTTTGGGAGAAAAATGAATTGATTATTTTTGAAATTATGGTACTTTGCACCCTTTGTGGTGACATGGAAAAATGACATGGCTTTATTCTAGGGATTCCCCTTGGTGCCTTGCCGAAGATAGTCAGCACAATGAGACCGGAGCCTCTGATGTGCCCATACAAGCGTGGCTGTCTACCCTGATTATAGAAATGACTTATGATTGGGAATTAAATCCACCTGGACTGCAATCAAAGGCTGGAAGTACAGCTTCATCGCACTTCTGGTGCCAGAACAGGGGTCTTTTGGGGCCAAAATATCTAACTCCAACTGGTACATCTTGCATACTATCTTGCTGTGCATTATTAGCTTTAAACTGGTAAGAGATAACTATTAAACAATTAAATATGAATACATATAAAATAAAGGCATCTTATTTACAATTTTCACAGCCTGATAGAGTTGTGGAATTCAATTCTCAAAGCAGCAATAAAAATTGAACTATAGCATTTAATAAAAATATAATTTGACTTTGTCAAGCATTATAAATCAGTCACCTTGATCTAATCACCCACATACCATAAACACCCCGATTGTTATAAAAACAAGTTACACTGACTCATTGTGAGCAACGCCACAGGAAATCTGCTAGTATTATATATCACCAACATGAAACTTAAACAAGGGTCTGATGGAAAATAGGATTCAATCGTGCAAGAATGGACCACAGGATCAAAAGCTGTACCTGTAAAAAATAGAAACAAATAAGCACAGTAAAAATCATCGCAGCATGAGAAAAAAATGGGTCCCGCAGAAAATCAGGCTCATAAGAACATAAGAATTAGGAGCAGGAGTAGTCCATTCGGCCCCTCGAGCCTGCTCCGCCATTCAATAAGATCATGGCTGATCTTCTACCTCAACTCCACCTTTCTGCACTATCCCCATATCCCTTAAGCCCCTTAATATCCAAAAATCTATCAATCTCTGTCTTGAATATACTCAACGACTGAGCATCCACAGCTCTCTAGGGTAGAGAATTCCAAAGATTCACCATCCTCTGAGTGAAGAAATTTCTCCTCATCTCAGTCCTAAATGGTCAACCCCTTATCCCAAGACTGTGACCCCTAGTTCTAGACTCCCCAGCCAGGGGAAACATCCTCCCAGCATCTACCCTGTCAAGCCCTTTAAGAATTTTATATGTTTCAATGAGATCACCTCACATTCTTCTAAATTCTAGCAAATATAGGCCTAGTCTTCTCAATCTCTCCTCCTAGGACAATCCCACCATCCCAGGAACCAGTCTGGCGAATCTTTGTTGCATTCCCTCTAAGACAAGTATATCCTTCCTTAGGTAAGGAAACCAAAACTGTACACAATACTCCAGGTGTGGTCTCACCAGGGCCCTATATAATTGCAATAAGACTTCTTTACTCTTATACTCCAATCCTTTTGTAATAAAGGCTAACATACCATTTGCTTCCTAATTGCTTGCTGTACCTGCATGTCAACTTTCAGTGATTTGTGTATAAGAACACCCAGGTCTCTCTGAATACCAACATTTCCCAATTTCTCATCATTTAAAAAATATTCTGTTTTTTTGTTTTGCCTACTAAATTGGATAACTTCACATTTCTCCACATTATATTCCATCTGCCATGTTCTTGCCGACTCATTTAACCTGTCTATATCCCTTTGCAGCCTCTTTGCATCCTCCTCACAACTTACATTCCCACCTAGCTTTGTATCATCAGCAAACTTGGATATATTACATTTGGTCCCCTCATCCAAATCATTGCTATAGATTGTAAATAGCTGAGGCCCAAGCACTAATCCTTGCGGTACCCCACTAGTTACAGCCTGCCAACCCGAAAATGACCCGTTTATTCCTACGCTCTGTTTTTTTATCTGTTAACCAATCCTTAATCCATGCTAATATATTACCCTCCAATCCCATGAGCCCTAATTTTATTTAATAATCTCTTGTGTGGCACCTTAACGAATGCTTTTTAAAAATCCAAATATACTACATCCACTGGTACCCCCTTATCTACCCTACTAGTTACAACCTCAAAAAACTCTAACAGATTGTCAAACAAATGACTCGATCATTGATTCGCAGTTGTGTGGATGCTGGGCTGTGCAAAATAGGGCATGGTTGAGGCTAAAAATTTTGGTAGAAGAACACAATGGAGGAAATACGTAGAACTAAAATCTCTGGCTCCTGAGAGAACAGCTGACCTCCAGAGGAAATTGTTGCTGGAGAGATTTCAAATACAGAGTAAGCAAATGTATGGATAACTTTAATGATTTTGCTGTGAATTATATAGCTCTTTGAGGTTGTGTTAGCAAACTGGGGCCCAAAACCTGGTTGGAAGGTAGAAACTTGGCAGTTCTCTTGTTGGGGGATCGGAAAACCTTGCCCCATTTTATGAGGCATCCCATTTTCCAGTGGAAGGTGGGAGGTTCGGGTGTGAGGGAAACTCTTGCATTAACTCCCCCGCCACCCCACCCCCCCACCACATATTAACAGCAAGCGAGATTTGTCTGGGAGCATTCCCAGGCTACCCCAGGATTTGCATCCATTACACCCTTATAACTATGGACCACTCTTCTTTACAATGGCAGATCATAGTGGGTGCTGTTGAAGTGCCTGCCCCAACCATGCAAATGACCCATTCCCACAATTGGGGATGGGGTCTGTGTCTTTGACCATGGGTGGCTGGCATTCCCACTCTGACAAGTTTGTGCCAGTGGAACTGAACTTCAGAAATTTCAGCTCGCTTATTTTTAGTGCTGCATCCTCAGTAGAATAACAAAGCAAAGTAGCAATTCTTCATTGACAGTTTTCTTACTGGTTAGTGCATGTTGATTGGCAAGTTTTCATGCCATCAACATTGATCATTAACAGTGATTTATGTTTTATTCAAATAAGTGTGCTTGACAATGTTATACACACTTTGCATGCGTGACATGTGAAATGTAACAGACCTGTACTAGATTCAAGACTTTTAATTACATAGATTACCATGTTTTTCCTGATAGTAGCCTCTCTAGTTGATTAATGCTGATAGAATCTATAATGAAAACATTGTAAGTTGAATAGTCCATACAAGAAATAATAAACAGCTCAGTTGTAATAATCAACAATCACAGGACACAGTGACATGGAGGATAAGCTGTTCTTGGAAAAATATCAAAGAATCATTCTGTAATTTTTGACTCTGGCTGCTCTTAACTGAAAAGTACATAAATACAAAAGCTAAAGAGCTGATTTTGAAGACTTTGAATAAAGAAAGTATTTGCATTCATATTATGGCTTATCATGTTGTCATGATGTCTCAGAAGTGCTTCACTACCAATGAAGTACTTTTGAAGTGCAGTCACTGTGGTTATGTAGACAAATCATCCTGACTTAGAAGTATATCGCCGTTCCTTCATCGTCGCTGGCTCAAAATCCTGGAACTCCCTACCTAACAGCACTGTGGGAGTACCTTCACCACACGGACTGCAGCGGTTCAAGAAGGCGGCTCACCACCACCTTCTCAAGGGCAACTAGGGATGGGCAATAAATGCTGGCCTTGCCAGCGACGCCCAGATCCCATAAATGAATTTTAAAAATGCACCACTTGTACACAACATGCTCTCACAAAGAGCAAATGAGAATAAATAATAGAAAGAAAGAAATAAACACTTGCATTTATATAGCGCCTTCCACGACCTCAGGACATCCCAAAGCGCTTTACAGCCAATGAAGTATTTTGAATTGTAGTCGTTGTTGTAATGTAGGAAATGCAGCAGCCAATTTGCGCACAGCAAGCTTCCACAAACAGCAATGTGAATTGTTTTGGTGGTGGTGTTTGAGGGAGGAATGTTTACCAGAACACCTGAAGCACTCCCTGCTTTGTTTGGAAAAGTGCCATAGCACTTATTCAATGCAATTCTCGTACAGTATTGTACCAAAGTGTCAGCCTAAAAATTCAGGGAAATGTTGAGTGTGAATGTGTGTGGAGGACTGGAGAGTGGCTATATGGTACTCATTTTTAAAAAGGGAGACAGTGCTAATCTGGGTAATTACATGCCAGTTAGTTTATCATCTGTGGTAGGGAAAATTTTAAAATCTCTAGGGATGAAATTACTACATACTACATGAAGAGAAAATGGTGAGAAAAACTGTTAGAAAACAAATTGGATCAAAAATTGGTTAGAAGGGAGAAAACAGGGAGTAGGAGTTGAGGGCAGGTTTTCAGAGTGGTTGGTGGTAGATAGTGGTATCCCACAGTGTTCAGTTCTGAGCCACTTCTGTTCACTGTGTATATCAATGATCTGGGAATAGGCCTAGAGGTGTTAAAGTTTGCAAAGGGAGGTCTTGAAAAAAAAAGTTAATGAAATTCTAGGTTTTATCTCGAGAGGTATAGAATGTAAAAGCCAAGCAGTATTGACGAGCCTATGTAAAACAATTAATAAGACCTCAAGCTCCACACTATAGGATAGATATTGAGTCTTCAGAGTGGGTGCAATGCAGATTCATTAGGATTCTACCTGATATGAGGAAATACAAATACGAAGAAAGACTTTTAAAATTGGGTATTTTTTCATTAGAAGAATGGAGATTATGGAGCAATATGATAGAAGTGTTTAAAATTATGAAGAATTTGGACAGGGTAGATAGAAGCAGACTGTTTCCAGTTGTTGAGGCGTTTAGAACGAGGGGCTATAGGAACAAGAGTAAATGCAACAGATTTAGAACAGAGCAAGAGGAACTTCTTTACATAGAAATTTGTGAGGCTGTGGAATTCAGTTCCAGGGTTAGTGGTTGAGGCAGAAGCTATGTCGATAAGATTAAGGCGGATGAAGGATAAAGGGATATGACAACAGAGCAGGTTAATGTGATCCAAGACTTTGCTTAAGTGGTAGGTAAATGCCGACATGGACTAGTTGGGCTGAATAGCCTGTTTTTAAGTGGTAACTTCTATGTTCTTCTATGGTGTGCTAAAATCCTGGAGTGTTATTTGAACCACAACCTTCTGACTCCAAGGCAAGGTTGCTGCCAACTGAACCAAACTGACATTATATTGAAATAAGAATTTATTTTGATCAATATTTTAACATACTGCCAGAGATCTTCAGAAATGAATATTCAATAAATCATTTTGCTTTAAAAAGTAATCCTGGGGACTGGATGGTACAGTGGTACATTTAAGTTCCATCAGAAGTGAGGGCAGGAAGAAGATGCACCTGTCCTAGCAAGAGTACAATCATATAAGTGAGGGGTTTAGGCCTGGATGACGTTTTCTGCCCTTCCGCCATTTCTACCCAATCCTAAGGGTGTCTTAGAGCAGAAGGAAGGCTTATGCTGCATTCTTACAGGTGAATTGTTGTATTTCTTTTGGCATTACATAAAGAGCCAATATTTCAGAGCTGATTTTTCTTTAGAAAAAATGTTTTGCACTTTGAGACTCCTAGCTTTTTTTGGTAGTCTCCCTCAAGACTGTTTTATGTTTAGGGAATTTTCCTAAAACTGCAACATGGGTTTGCTAATGGGGATTCCCCTCTTTGTGATATATATGTTGGAGAAGGAAGTGGACATGGAACAGCAAGGAACCCTGGAGACCGGGCTCATAAGGCAGCACCACAGGACATCGAGATCCTCCCAGATACCAGTTACCAGTATATTCCTGGGTATATATAAGTAAACTGTGATTCAACACAGAAGCTCTGAAAAATGTTTGCTCCATCCTAAAGGAAGATCTGCAAAATTTCTCAAGAGCCAGGACAGCGCTTACTAAGGCTCAGAAAATCAAAGCAGTGCTTAATTTACTGTCCGATGGCTCATTCCAAGGGGTAACATGCGACTTCTGTTCAGGTCAGTCAGTTTCCTGTTGATTCTTCCATAAGGCAAGTAATTAATGTCCAGGGCAGCTCAGTTCATTACATTTGATGCAGGATCGGGACAAGTGAATGAATAGGTCCTTAATTTTTATCAGATCATTGGGCTTTAATGAGTGCTTGAAGCAATAAATTGTACAGATGGTCATAGGAACTCCTACTGTCAACCCACACCATTTTGCCAACCTAAAGTGATTTCACTCCCTTAATGTCCAATTAGTATGTGACTTTAGGTACAGATTTCTGCATGTCAGTGCCCAGTACGCAGGGAGCTGCCATGATTTATTCATCCTTCAACCATCTACTGTCCCTGCAGTCTTTCCCTCAACCAACATAACAAAAACAGATCATCTGGTCATTATCACATTGCTGTTTGTGGGACCTTGCTGTGCGCAAATTGGCTGCCGCGTTCCCACATTCCAACAGTGACTACACTTCAAAAGTACTTCATTGGCTGAGACATCTGGTGGTCGTGAAAGGCGCTATATAAATGCATAAATCTATCTTTCTTTCTTTCCTTCCTACCTACCTCCCTCCCTTCCTCCCTTCCTTCCTTCCTTCCTTGAAATGAAGGGTATCCAATACAACCATGGCTTCTAACACCATTGAAAAGAATCAGAAACAGTCTTGAGGGAGACTACCAAAAAAAGCTAGGAGTCTCAAAGTGCAAAACATTTTTTCTAAAGAAAAATCAGCTCTGAAATATTGGCTCTTTATGTAATGCCAAAAGAAATACAACAATTCACCTGTAAGAATGCAGCATAAGCCTTCCTTCTGCTCTAAGACACCCTTAGGATTGGGTAGAAATGGTGGGAGGGCAGAAAACGTCATCCAGGCCTAAACCCCTCACTTATATGATTGTACTCTTGCTAGGACAGGTGCATCTTCTTCCTGCCCTCACTTCTAATGGAACTTAAATGTACCACTGCACCATCCTGTCCCCAGGATTACTTTTTAAAGCAAAATGATTTATTGAATATTCATTTCTGAAGATCTCTGGCAATATGTTAAAATATTGATCAAAATAAATTCTTATTTCAATATAATGTCAGTTTGGTTCAGTTGGCAGCAACCTTGCCTTGGAGTCAGAAGGTTGTGGTTCAAATTCCACTACAGGATTTGAGCACACCATAGAAGAACATAGAAGAATCAAAAATGAACCAGAGGAATGTTACAATAAGGTTCATATTTGCTCTTGAATTAAAATTTAAAAATCTATTGGAATGCTAAAAGGAAGACTCAGGTACCTAGAGATGTGTGGGACTCCAGTATACTCCCAGTGTTGTCTTACAAATTGTGGTGATCAGCTGTGTTCTCCACACTTTCACTCCAGTAATTCTATAAATTAAGATTTCAGAGGGGCCAGAGTCGGAAGTGAGGTAGGAACTTGAACATTAAAAGAACCCACCCCCTCCCATGGTGAGGCCCACTTGTGCCCATTTGGTGGACAGTAAATCTCATTTAATTTATCTTTGCATCTAGCCTTTAGTCCTATGCTGGGTCCCGACTGAGCCAGAGAAGCGTAAATTCCCGGCATAGGTGGTTCCCACCCATGGGGCAGCTCGCTGACATCACTGACCTTGTAACAGGTGGTGAGTCCCTGCCATTTTCCATTTGGTTCTGCCAGACCCCCATCCAAGTTACAGCAGGAGTCTCGTGGAACCCCCGAAGAAATTCGGGGCCAAAATTTCTGACAATAAAAATCATATAAGGGTTCTAGAAATGTATAACAGTATAGTCGCTTAAACTCACAACTGCGCACTTGGTTCTATTCTAACACTTTTTTTAAGTGGCACCTGAGGGCCTGGGGTCTGAGATGAGTTTATTGGGGCAATGGTCCTCTCAGGGCCACTGAGCCCTGGGATGGAACATTGCCATCTAGACCTAGACCGAGCATTTCTGTAGGCCTGCGAAGTTTGCAACTGTTACAACCACACAAATATCATCTGGCTCGATTTCTACATCTTTCAAAATTGCTGTCAACAGCCCCTTCTCAAAACACTCAACCGCTCTATCCTCTCTAGCTACTGCCTTATCTTGAACTTTCCCTTACTTCTAAAGTCTCGGAATATATTATTGCCTTGTAATGACACTCCAACCACTCCCTGTTTAAGGTCCTCCAATCAAGCTTCTGGTACACCCACAGCACCAAAACCACATTGGCTGAAGTCACCAAAGACATCCTATATATCTCCAAATGTGATTCAGTGTCCATTCTCATCCTCCTGGATTCAACACTCTCCTCCTCAAACATCTGTTCTCCATAGCCTATCTCCAGTTCTTTATAGATGCTACCTGAGTTGCTGAGTGTTTCCGGCATTTTCTGTTTTTGTTCCATGGCATAGCACTTGCCTGGTTCTGCTACTACCTGTCACACTATAGACATTTCATCACCTTAAATGTTTCGTCCTTCTGTCCCACACAGTCATCTCTGGTGTCCCCTGGGTTTCTATCCTTCTCTGTTTCTTCATTACCTGCTCTAAAAAGAAAAGACCCGAAAGAAGAAAATTGCCAGACACACTTGACAGGTAAATGAGCAAAGGGGTGATGGATGAGTGGGGCTTGGTGCGGGATAGGAGATAGGCAGCAGTGGTTTGGATGAACTGAAGTTTATGAAAGGTGGAGGGTGGGAGGCTGGCCGGGAGTCTAGTGGTGATAAAAACATGTATGAGGGGGTCAACAGCAGATGTTCTCAGGCAGGGGTAGAGAGGGACGATGTTAAGGAGGTCTTTATGATGGAAAGTGTTAAGTCTGTGTGTTATAGTGATAATTACTACACAGACTACAAGAGTAAATTCAACAGGTCTTTACTGGTTGGAGGTCGGGACTATATTGAATACAATATTAATACACAGTGCTTATATACCGGTGTGGTCACCACCGGTATTACGTATACAGCAGCCAGAGAAAGTAGTACATCACTTAAGGTGGAACAAGCTTAAATTCTCTTAAGGTGGAACAGGTTACATACACCACAATCCTCCCTTTTTAGCTTAACAGTCATATCCCCATTTAACATAACATAATAACATATATACATATATAACTTCAGGTATAACAGTTCAAAGGTTCAGTCTCTCAGGAGGCTTTCTGATGCGGCTTGGATAACGCCTCTCAGTAGTCTCTGATTCTTGTTGTTGAGGTGCCTCCTCTATTTGGTTTCCAATGTATTGGGTGTCATCATCAGCAAGTACATTCCCTGCCGAGGTAGATGCCTCAGGTTCATTAACGTCTTCCACAGTTGTCTCTGTCACAACCATGGGTTCGACCCTTGCTCTCGACTCTACCAGTTGATCCGCATGACGCCTTATCACATTATGACCAATATCTACTGTGTACATCAGAGGTCCTTGTCTGGCCCGAATTGTTCCGGACTGCCATTTTTCGTTTCCATAGCCCCTTGCCAACACTGGTTGTCCTACGTCGAAAGTTCGAGTGGTCTTATTGTTAATATGCCGAAACTGTTTGTTTTCCACTTCCCTCCGCACATTTGGTTTTAACAAGTCCAACTTGGACCGCAACCTCCTGTTATAAAACATCATGGCAGGACTTTGGTTAGTCACTGCATGATCGGCGTTTCGATATGACATCAGGAACTTGTCGACCTTGTGTTGCAGCGGAATCTGATCATCGTTCATGGCCTTAATTGCCTTTTTGAATGTCTGGACAAATCTTTCAGCCAACCCGTTTGTCGCCGGATGATATGGGGCAGAGGTATAATGTTTTACTCCATTCTTCTTTAAGAATTGTCAGAATTCTTCCGATACAAACTGTGGTCCGTTGTCCGAACAGATCTGTTCTGGCAATCCGTTCCTTGCGAATATTGTTCTTAACACCGCAATTGTCTTTTCTGAAGTAGTGGTATTCATCTTGATGACTTCTGGCCATTTGGAATGTGCGTCCACCGCGATTAGGAACATGGAGTCCATGAATGGACCAGCAAAGTCAATGTGTACGCGTTGCCATGGGGCTGAAGGCCATTCCCATGGGTGTAGCGGTGCTATCGGAGGTGCATTTTGCACTTTTTGGCACCCAGCGCAGCTTTTCGTTAACTCCTCAATCTGTTGGTCAATACCCGGCCACCATACATAAGCCCTAGCAAGACTTTTCATTTTAACTCCCCCCAGATGACCTTCATGCAGTTCGTTTAAAACTCTTTCCCTTAACTTGGGAGGAATAATCACTCTTGTCCCGTACATCAAGGTACCATGGCAGACGGACAGCTGGTCTCGCCTTGCCGAAAATGCCGGTAACAGAGGATCACCCCGTGTTGGCCATCCTTTCACTGTCACCTCGTAGACTCTGGACAGTGTCGGGTCGTTCCTGGTTTCTCTTTCAATACTTGCATTGGTGACTGGTAAACACTCGATGATGGTCGAATGAAATAACTCAACAGGGTCAACTTTCGTCGTGTCTTCTTCTTCAGGTAGTGGCAGGCGCGACAGCCCATCAGCATTGCCATGTTGTTTCGTACCTTTGAATTCTATTTGATATTGATGTGCCCCTAGGAAAAGAGACCATCTCTGGAGACGCTGCGCTGTCATCACCGAAACACCCTTCTTAGGGTTAAAAATGGATACCAACGGTTGATGGTCTGTCAGAAGTGTGAATTTTTGGCCCTGCAGGTAATGATTAAACTTCTTCACTCCCCATACAAGGCTAAGAGCCTCACTATCGATCTGCGCATAGTTGCGCTCAGCGGAGGTCAATGATCTGGATGCAAACGCGACTGGCCTCTCCGTGCCATTTGGCAACTTGTGTGAGAGTACTGCCCCAATACCATATGGAGAAGCATCACAAGCCAACCGAATAGGCAGTGTCGGGTTGAAGTGAGCCAACACTTCCTCTGAGGTGATCAATTCTTTGCTTTTGCGAAATGCCTTCTTACAGTTTTCGCCCCATTCCCATGGTACCCCTTTCTGTAAAAGAGCGTTTAACGGGTGCAGTACCGTGGATAGATTTGGCAGAAATTTATGGTAATAGTTAATTAATCCTAGAAACGACCTCAACTGAGAGACATTCTCCGGAGCGGGAGCCTTTACAACTGCCTCAATCTTGTCAGGAGACTTATGAAGCCCCTCCCGGTCAATGACATGGCCACAGTACGAGATCCGCTTCTGGAAGAACTCACATTTCTGCCGATTTACTCTAAGTCCATACTCTTTCAGTCTGTTGAGCACCAGTTCCAAGTTTGCGAGATGTTGTTCATCACCATCACCTGTGATCAGAATATCGTCCAGGTAACATTGTGTGCCTGGAATTCCCTGTAATACCTGCTCCATGGCCCTCTGCCAAATTGCTGGAGCCGATGCCACTCCAAAAACCAGCCTATTGTACCGGTACAACCCTCGATGCGTGTTGATTGTGAGGTATTGGCGTGACTCTTCCTCAACCTCCATCTGCAAGTACGCCTGCGCCAGGTCTATCTTGGTGAAGTGTTTCCCGCCAGACAATGAAGCGAAAATATCCTCAATCCGTGGAAGCGGATACTGCACCGTGTGAAGCACCGGATTAACGGTGATTTTGAAGTCTCCACAGATGCGAACCTTCCCTGGATCTCCTGGCTTGTTGCTCGCAGGACGTTTCATAACGGGAACAATGGGCGTAGCCCACTCACTCCAATCTACCTTAGACAGTACACCTGAACGTTCTAGTGCTTCCAGTTCCGCTTCAACAGTAGGTCGTATTGCATAGGGTACCGGTCTGGCTTTAAAAAATTTTGGTTCTGCATGTTCATCAATCTTGATGTTTGCCGTAATTCCTCTCAGTGTTCCCAGTCCCTGCTGGAACACCTCTTTAGCATCATCCAATATTCTGGACAATCGTTTAGGTTTGACATCTGTTTCCCCGGAATCTACCGTTAGTGCTTTTAAGGAGTGCCAGTCCATATTCATTTTCCTAATCCACTCCCATCCCAGTAGTGGTGGACCTCCTTCAGGTAGCACATATAAGTCCATTACTTGGCTTTCTTCGCCCTTGTGGACCACTTCTACCTCTATTTTTCCGATGGGGTACACTCTTTGCCCCGTGTATGTTTTCAATATAATCTCCGTATCCTGTAGGGGAATATGTTGGAATAACCTTCTGTAATCTTTCTTATTCATGACCGTCAATGCCGATCCAGTGTCCAATTCCATTTTTACTTGGACTCCTGCTATCTGAAGAGTGACCCAAATTGTCTGGAGATCTGCATCCTTACCAACGTTGTGTACTCTTAAGCTATCCAGTTCATTACTGCTGGCGTCTGAATCTGACTTCTGTTCGGTCAAACTGTTCTTTGTCACCTTGTGTACCTTTGCGTATTTTCCTTGTGGTGACTTTTTGTTGCTGGTCTTCTTTCCTGACCGGCATACTTTAGCTATGTGGCCAAGCCTGCCACACGTTCTGCATTCTTGGTTTTTAAACCAACACTGGTTCTGATCGTGCGTTGTCTTTCCACAACGATAACATTTGACAGAACTCAAACCCAATTTGTTTGTACCGAGTTCCGGTGACCGTAGCTGCATTACTGCCGTGCCTCTCGCTGCGGCTTCGTGTGCTGCTGCCATAGTGACCGCCTTCTCAAGCGTCAGCTCATTCTCCTCGAGCAGTCGCTTTTGTGTATCCTGTTTAAATAAACCACACACAAATTTATCTCGTAGTGCCTCTGTCAGTCCTGTTCCAAACTGACAATATTTTGCTAGCTTACGTAATTCCATCAAATATTCAGCATTGCTTTCATTCTGCAGCTGCCTTCTGTCGTAAAATTTAAATCGTTCCGCTAGCATCAGCGGCGTGGGGTTTAGATGATTTTTCAGGACAGTAACAATCTCGTCGAACGTCTTATCCGCCGGTTCATCTGGTGATAACAGGTGTTTCAATTGCCCGTATGTCTTCGCACCCATTAAATTTAATAATGTTAGTGCTTTATCTGCATCAGGAATTTTATTTGCCTTACAATAATTTTGTATGCGTTCTACATACATGGCCCAATCTTCGATGTCACTATCAAAGGTATTAATGTTCCCATGTTTAGGCATCGTTGCAATTTATTGTATTTTTATGTTATCCAAGGTGGCGGCTTCCCGCTCTTGTCGTCGTCCTCCGCCCACAAAATGGCGGTTTTCCCGCGCTTGGCGGTCTTCAACCGTCCCCCGACGCTGTCTCCGCTTCACCGCGGCTCTCGCGCCTTCAGTTTCCCCAGACGCTGCGCCTTTTAGCCCGAATGCGGCCCTTATCTCCGGTCGCGATCGATGTCCCCGCGCTGCGCCTCTCTCTCGAAAGCGGCCCGGCCCTTATCTCCGGTCGCGATCGATCTCACCGCCCTTATTCCTCCGTCTTCCCAGCCCCGTCTGTACAGCCAACGCGGTTGACTTTCTGTCGCGTCGCTGCCCGGCTTACCCACCACCGAGGTAGAAAAGAAGAAAGCTGACAGTCGCTGATGGAGGCTTCGAGGTCAGGATGTCTTCTGCACTCCGGTTTCTCGATGCCTGCCGCTCGACGTGTCTTCCAGTAGGGTGATGAGGGTGGAAACCTCTCTTCGACGTCCTGTCTGTGGACGAAGCCGCCGTGGAAATAACTGCCGCAGGGTAAGAATCGGACTCGTCGCCACTGTTAAGTCTGTGTGTTATAGTGATAATTACTACACAGACTACAAGAGTAAATTCAACAGGTCTTTACTGGTTGGAGGTCGGGACTATATTGAATACAATATTAATACACAGTGCTTATATACCGGTGTGGTCACCACCGGTATTACGTATACAGCAGCCAGAGAAAGTAGTACATCTCTTAAGGTGGAACAGGCTTAAGTTCTCTTAAGGTGGAACAGGTTACATACACCACAGAAAGGATATGGAGTTGGAAGCTCAACTCAGTATCAAATAGGACACTGAGATTGCAAACTCTTTTTCTAAATAGAATTGCAGTCAGATGCTGTTGCAATGACTGAACAGAAAATTGAATGAAGCCACAATGGCCTCAACTAGATAACAAAGCTTATGAGCTGTAATAATGCATTGATAAACTGAAAAGTGTTACATTCCCTTTATATATTTATTGAACATGGTAATCTCTTTCATTCTTTCATTCTTTCATTCCACCATTTCCCAATTTTTTTGTTTTTATAGTTAAAGGGGTAAAACTTAGTCTGGATCCATTTTCAGGCCCACACTTGATGCTGCGCAAGCAACGTGTGCCCAAACCAAAAAGCCCAAGGCCAGCCTGAAATTGGTCCTTGAGCCTCATCTAATTATTCCGGGCGCGCTGCCAGTGCCTGTTGAATTTTGGGCCGCTTACTCAGGTATGTCTTGGGGAGGACAGCAGGAGGGGGGCCAATTGCAGCTGGCAGCGGCCGTCACTAGTGTTGTGGAGCCGGGAAGAGCCCTCCTGCTCCTCCTGCCCCCACATTCAAATAAAATAAAGGATTTCCCCATTTTGGTTGCAGCCGCATCCATGCCAACAAAACCTAAGCAATGCAGGCCCAGTGCCGACTCTGCTCAGGGCAGTTCGATTTCCTTGATGGGGCCAAAACTGGCATTAGGCCCCTCATTAGCATATGGGAGGGGCCTATGGCCTTAGATGTTTTTCAGGTGTCCTTTGGGTGCAGTTCAAGCCCTGCGAAATTGATCATTTTTGCCCTAATATTCTGCCCAGGTAACAGGCATAACAATGTCGGATTTCTACCCCAAAGTGTATATCTTTATGGTGAAAGGGAGATTTAAATATTTTTCATAGTCAGAAAAGTGCTCTTAATGGATAAAACAAGCAAATGTATCAGAAGATAAAACAAATTTAAAACAAATTTAGACATTTGCTGGTAGTTACCCATGGTATAGGGAGTGAGTATTATCTGAGGCAGAATGGAACTTGAAGAAAAGTACTGTTTATTTTTTAACAAAGCCAAATATTTGGTAACTACAGATGATTTCTGCAGCTGGCAGGCAAAAGGGAAAAAATATTTTTCAGTTAGCCTTCAAAATATCAAACAAATGTATTAGCCCAAGAGGTGCAGGATGTTTTGCATCACCGATGGTAATCAGGCTGCTTGTATTGTGGATTCTTCTTTTGAAGTGTATAGCAATGCATGTTGACAAAACATGGATAGTAATAATTCTACAGCATGAGGTAGGTAACTGGCTTCTACTTTGATGCTTACTTTCCTAAATAAAGCACAGCGTACGATTTATCAATGTTAGCTTTGCAGTGGATTCTTCAGCCTACTTTGATAGCTTTTGCTTGACTGTAGCCAAGTTCATAACACTGGTATATTTGCAATCCCTCATGTAAACATATTGACTAGGATTCCCCTTCACCCAGGTGTCTACATGCTTTCGCTTGTGAACATACTGTCAAGTGCAGGGAATGCAATAGTCTCTTCACTTCTCACTCAAACATTGCAGGAAATGCGATATGGGTCAGTGGAATGGTAGGAAATGAGCTGTACCCGTGAGGACAATGGTTTGGGTCTCTTGCGCCTACTCAGGGTCTCGCTCATGTCATCTTTTACGCTATGTGGTTCTCTCTCTCCCTCTCTTTCCCCCCCGCCCACTTCCTTTAAGTCGTCGGCTGTGCTTCTGGTCATTTCCCTACAGCCTGCTCCAATTTTCCCTTGCTCCCAGAGGCAGCGACCCAGTCAGAAGGAGGATTCTCGCTCAAACCCTACCCCATTTTTCTGGGGTCAGTTCTTCAGAATCACCTATTCACTGGGTGGAAAGGTCTGGAAAAAGGTGACTGAGGCCTGTGATACTGAGTCACTGCCATGGTTACGAAGCCCTAGATTTCTGGGGTTTCCCTCCAACAGGTTAAACAGGACCTGGGAAAACATTCCCATTTAAATGAGGCTGGAGGGAGCATTCCCACCCCTCCCACCTCATTTTCCTGGAGTTCGCTGGTTGAGAACCAGGCACAGGAACGCCCCAAAGAACCTGATGTTGGGCATTCCACCTGGACCCCCTTAGATCGGAGGGTCAGAGGGGGAAAGGCAGCAATTCAAGGGAGGCCTGAAAAAGTAAATACCACCTTTTCCTTATTGGATCCCCAGTAATCATCAGGCCTGGAGACCTCCTGGCTGCTGTTTATCAAAATTCGCTGAATTCCAGGGAACCAGTTGGATTTTTACAACAATGTGGCCGCTTTCGTGGTTATTTTCTCTGGTGCTAGCCCACAATTACCAGATTTATTGAGTTCAGTTGCATAACTTGCAGTGGTGGGATTTGACTTCTCGGCCTCTGAGCTGCTGGACCTGTACTGCTGCTTTATCTTGGTTTCTCCCTATCTGTCTCCAGAACAGAAAATAAACACATGGGTGGGCTAATAAACAAAATGGATATAATTAAAAAGTCCTAGCATATATATGTTTTAAGAATTACTTCAAAATTGTTTTTAATTATATGCTTTCCGCTGGTCCTACACATTTTTAACTTTAAAACTGAAAGTGCTTTGTTTCATAAAAAAAAACTCAGAAAAGATAATTTACCTCAGATAAGAGTCCCAACATTCCTGGTTTACATTGTTTTCAAGTTGGTTTTGTGGAAAATTCAATTATCACACATTTCTGGGGTTTTCTACTTAACTACAAGGGAATGGGGCTTACAAACAACAAATGGTGCAACTTCATAGAGAAATGAGGGTGGAATTTCCTTGGCTGTTCCAGGTGACTCCCATCATAACTCTGGTGAGAGTCCAATGGAACACTTTGGTAATAGGCTGGAAACTGGATCTGCAGCTTGTTATATGTAGTTTGTCTGAGATTTTCATATACTCTAATGTATACAAAGCTGTAACCTAAATCAAGCAGTTCAAGTGACTTAATCTGGCCCCCAAAATTAGATTACAGCCTTCAATTCATTCATTAGTAGAAGTTATTTTGTACAGAGTACACACTGGATACAGAATTCTGAATTAACTTATGGCAGTTTTTGTAAAAGTGCCAGGATGTCTTGCTTTTTGCAAGTATTCCAGACTCTGACTCGGTGCAATACTGAATGATGTTCCCCGAGCAGTATAACAACTCCTTAGTGACATCATTAAAGCAGAAAAATAACTTGCAGCAGATTTCAAGGGAACTCCTTATACAACTGTACCTTAATTTACTGTCGTTCTTTCGTGCAGCTTGCATCTTGCCATGCTGCCAAAATGTCTCTCTTGGGGTTGGAGGTTTGTATCGTTAACCTCCCCTTGGTTTTAGTTGGCTTGAACACAATAATCTGGCCGATAAATGCACTCCAGACAAGAGCAGGTGGTAATAGCTTGGCCACTGCTATAGTGCTTTTCAGCTGAGGGTCGTGCATTATCCCATAAAATGACCTAGTATTGTAAATTACTGAAACACAGGAAACACACGAATTATATATACTTGCTAAAATTGAAACTTTTATTGCAGTCATTCAACCATTTCTTCCAGAGTGCCATTCCATTGAGAACATAAAAAAGGAAATCTGCACCTCTTCTAGTATATCTTCATTTGACTCGGTTGGTCATCCTGTATACAATCAAAGTGGTCCTTGCCTAATTCCACATACATGCTTGGCATATTTCCACACTACTGGCGTATTGCCATTAGGAAATGAAGGGTTTTGCACTGAAACAATACATTGGTTTAGAAATGATTTCATTATGAAACTATTACATACTAGACAGAGCATAATTCAAACCAGCATACTGAGTAGTCTGTGAAACATTTATTTATTCGAGCAATGTGGCTTTGTGTCTAAAGTAAATGTTAAGCCCAAGATTCTTTTTTTCTGATATCACCCCTGAACGGCCAAGCTCTAATTTTAAGCTTGTGCCCCCCTCGCTCTGGACTCTCCCACTGGAGGAACTAGTTTCTCTCTATCTACCCAATCAAATCTTTGAATCATCTTAAACACCTCAATTGGATCACCCTTGATCTTCTATATTCACAGGAATACAAGCTTACATGATGCTAAGAAAAATTCAGGCTTTGTTCCCTAAGTCTAGAATAAAATGTGCTATTGCCTATAAAATACTCAGATTTGAACCTACAACTGCTGTGCGTTGTTGGTCTCCAGGCTTCTTAACTAATCCATTAGCTTAAACAATGATTCCTTCCTTTGTGCTTCAGCAAGTTTGAATAGCTAAAGTTTGGGGTACAGCAGGAAGGCTTGCAATTCCAGTGATAAGATCTTGGGCAGTATGAGAGAGAGGTGTGAAATAAAAAATTATTTAAAATCAGTGTACTTTCTGAAAGAAATGCTCCATTTACTTTGTACCACATGTCCAGCTCTTTTAATGGAAGACTATTGAAACTGTCAATATAATTGAATTAGTATTAATACGCAGGAAAAATTCTTTACCACATCGTGAAAATGCTTTGACAATGAGTCAAACTTGTACCTTGTATATTATGGAAGCAAGTTTGCAAATTTTATCCCCCAACATTGAGTTTTCTTATAGAGGTGTGTTAAAAGAATATAGACGTCTGTAACTATCTTTGGAAATTACTTCAGGTTGATATTTTTCTGATGTACCAGCTTTAAATTCTGCGCATAGCACTCCACTGATGAATCATCAGTTTCTACTCTGTAGTTGAGCATCCCATCTAGTGACCCTGCTGATCAGATAACTCTCATTAAGACTCCATGCAAAGCAGAAAAGATCAGGATGATGATAAATAGGTGCATTTTACTTCTGGATCAATGCATACATTTTTCAGTATTTTGCTTCACATTCTTAACTGGGTTAATTTGGGCATATATTGAAAATAAACAAATGTCATTGGTCCAGAAATTCGGGTCCCCACGGGTGAGTACGCGCTGTGTACTCACCCGTCTGGCCAACGAAAGTGCCGGTTTCATGCATGCACTGCGCATGCGCTGGAAACCGGAACTTCCGTTCCCTTGAAGGAAGGCATTCGGAGGTCAAACGCGTGCGCCGGAGAGGCAGCGTGTAGACCTTGAACTTTCGCTTTTTTCACAGGTTTCTCCGTGAGGGTAAGTCCCTAGCAGCTGCGCGTGAAAAAAGCAGTCGCAAGGCCTGCTTTTAACAAGGTAAGAGGTGAATTAAGTAAAATTTAAACATTTTTTCCACAGGTATATCATTTTTCAATACTTTAAAGAAAGGTAAGTTTATTTTTAGCCCCTTTAAAAACTTTAATTAATTTTTTCAAAATTTAAAATTTTTGTTTAAAATAGTTAATTTATGTAATTTATAGTTACAGTATTTTAAAAATGTGATATTTTTAAAAATTTATTTGAAGTTTTACTTAGGTTTTGGGGCCGATTTCTATTCTTCCTGTCAAATCTATGAATGGAGATACCCTGCTCCCCATGGCCCACGTGAGCCCAGGGGACACTTCGAACTAACTGCGCCTCTGGGATACGTGAGCCCTGCACACCGGCAGCTGGAGGAGGCCCAGGATCGGAATCCCACGCGGGCCCACAACACAATGGCAGGTGCACTATGTAAGTGCAGGTCGGGGGGGCTTGCGCCCGCGGGAAGCCTCCGACCCGAATTTCTGGCCCATTGTTTTTGAAGCATAACCAGCAGGTATTTTATAATAAATTATTATTTTTCATTCACATGGAACATGTATGAGGGGATAAGGCTTGGGCTGATAAGTGGCAGGTAACATTCGCGCCACAGAAGTGCCAGGCATTGACTATCTCCAACAAGCAAGAGTCTAACCACCTCCCCTTGAAATTTAACAGCATTACCATCGCCAAAACCCCCACTATCAACATCCTGGGGGTCACCATTAACCAGAAACTTAACTAGACCAGCCACATAAATACTGTGGCATCAAGAGCAGGTCAGAGGCTAGGTATTCTGCGGTGAGTGTCTCACCTCCTGACTCCCCAAAGCCTTTCCACCATCTACAAGGCACAAGTAAGGAGTGTGATGGAATACTCTCCACTTGACTGGATGAGTGCAGCTCCAACAACACTCAAGAAGCTCGACACCATCCAGGACAAAGCAGCCCGCTTGATTGGCACCCCATCCACCACCTTAAACATTCACTCCCTCCACCACCGGCGTACCGTGGCTGCAGTGTGTACCATCTACAAGATGCACTGCAGCAACTCGCCAAGGCTTCTTTGGCAGCACCTCCCAAACCCACAACCTCTTCCACCTAGAAGGACAAGGGCAGCAGGCGCATGGGAACACCACTACCTCCAAGTCACACACCATGCTGACTTAGAAGTATATCGCCGATCGTTCATCATCGCTGGGTCAAAATCCTGGAATTCCCTACCTAACAGCACTGTGGGAGTACCATCACCACATGGACTGCAGCGGTTCAAGAAGGCGGCTCACCACCACCTTCTCAAGGGCAACTGGGGATGGGCAATAAATGCTGGCATTGTCAGCAAAGCCCTGATCGCATAAACGAATTTTAAAAAAAGATAGTAATTTATTTTCACCCCTGTAGAATATGTCAGCAAACTGGTCAAAAATGTTCACAACTGTGCAAAAGCCTAACGTTTTTGTGTTCTGCTAAATTCCTCTTTATAGTTACACTAATAGGTAAAGAGTCCGTAGAGGAAGAGATTCAGTCACAAATGAGTACTAAAAATGTTGGGTTACATGTAAAATGCATGCCTTTAAAGGCTTGACTTTGAAGGGGGATCATGACAACCACTCCACGGAAAAGTATGAAGTGAATATACAATTTCTCAATGTGACAGTTCTGATGCGTCTAATGTTGTTCAAAATACTTTTGGAAAGTGGTACAATTTCTAACGTTTTCAGGCGATTTAAAGAGGAAATACAGTACTCAGATGTTAGATGAAATTGTTATTGAAAAAAATTCACTTGTTGCACAAAATCTCTTGAGTCTGTTTAGAACAATCTGTCCCCTGGAAAGGTGTTACTCGATGAGCTTCAACTTTCCCCAGTGCGCCAGTAGCATGACAGTGCTAACTTCATCCTGTCACAGTCAGGATTTGGATATCTGTGCAGGCCTGCAATCTACACATGTGGCAGTTCTGGTTCTTCTCAGAAAGCTGCTGCTTGAAGTAGATAACTCTTCCTTGCTGGTGAAAGGCCATACTTTACAGAGAAGGAAGAGATACAGTTGACAACAGAAGATTTTCCGAAGGAATGCGACTCTCCAATTGCTTGAAGATAAACAACATTTGTTATGCAAAATAATTAAGAAATAATGTGCTGGAATTCTGCTTTGAATTACCGCCCGTTTTCAGGCGGATTTAGGGTGTAAAATATAGTAAAATGAGTTCTTAAAGACTACTGCCTCAAATCTGCCACTGAAAAACTGCACCAGAATAATCCTCTCAAAAAACAATTAGTCAATTTAAGACCTGCTGGTAGCCCAATCGCCCATGTGTAAATGGGGTCAAGGGGGTGTGACTAACTCCTCAGACCCGTTTCACCCAACTTCCACCCTAAGTTATTACCACCACTATACAAGTCGTGGTAAGAACTACAGGAAGGTATCCATAAGGCATATACCACATTGAGGAGGTCATATTCTCTGCTACTACTGAAGGTTGGTGTTACTTTGCTTGCTAAGCGATCTGCTTAGTACCTTGGAAGTTCAGTCAGGACTTTTGCTGCAAGTTTTAGTCGGCTGTGCTCAATGTATTACTTTGTATTAAGGCATGGATTTCCCTCTGTTCTGAATCTATGAAGAGGAGGAGAATGAGAGCTTGGAAGAATCTAGATTGGTGGTTCTTAAAATGAGGCATCTTCCCTACATACATATAGCTACTCTGCAGGGTTTACAGACCAAGAAGGTTTACCTAGACTTGTCTGACCATCAGTGCCTCAGAAGGCTGTGATTTTCCCTGGAGGCTATTGTACCTTGTGTTTACAAAGATCCTGCCACTATAAAAGTTGACAGCTGTCTAATGCAAATGCACTATGTCCATAGGGAAGGTTATGAACTGGGCAGCTTGAGTAAATAGTTTGATGTACAGGTACCAGTAAATGTGCATTGCTCCTCCCCTATCAGCCTTCCTTTTCACAGCACAGGAAGAAGGGAATACCTAAGGGATACACCAGTGCTTCCTGTGAGGAATGCCTCAAGGTGTAAAAAGGAAGCCCCAGAGCATAAGCAGCAAGGTTTAAATGAGAAAAACAAAACAAATAATCACTTCCAGCAGCAGACAAGTGGAAATGGAAGCAGAAAAACTGGGAAAGTGCAGCAGGCTCCAGTGGTGCTGAGTAAAGGGAAAAGCAGGTTGGCACCAAGGATGCAGACCATCTCGCCAGCGTGGTGATCCAATGGAGGGACCCCACCTGAAGCACCAACCCTCCAGAAATAGCAACACTCTCATTCCACATTGGCAGCATCTCTTGCCAAAGAGAAACTGGAAGCCATAGTTAAAGTCTGCAACTGTTTAAGACATTAACAAGGCCCGAAAGCTGCAAAGTGCCTAATATAAAGATATGGTACTGTTCCTTGAGCTTGGTTTCAGCTTCATTGGAACAGTGTAGAAGGAAAAGATAAAGAGGCCGGAGTGGGAGTGGAAAGGGAAATTGAAGTAGCAAGCGACAGGGAGCTCAGGTTGTACTTGTGGACAGAACAGAAGTGTTCGGCAAAGTGGTTACTTCATCTGCGTTTGGTTTCCCCAATTTAGACTGCATCTTGAGCAGTGGATACAGCATACAAGGTTGGAGGAAGTACATGCAAATTGCTGTGTCACCCGGAAGGAATGTTTTAGGGCCCTTTATGTCTAGTGTTGGCTAGGGGTCATTTTGTTCTTTTAAGAGGAAAGTGCATAGGATGAAGGTTCTCTACTTGCCTTCATATGGGGTGCAACCCAGGTGTCAATAAGCATTCCTGATAATAAGGAGCAACAGTATATTATGTGAGGCTATTAGTGCCTCTCTTCATGTTAGGCTGTAAGTGAAGGCATACTTGCAAGGGAAGGAAGGGAGTATGAATAGTATGTTGGGCACATTTCTGGTCATTTGTAGATGGTGTTCAACACAGTGAGGGCAAGGTGGCTGCAAATGTGAAACATACATTGTTACAGGGTGTGAGTGCCTCTTACCTTGGCTAGCCGAGTCATTGAACGTCGTCTGGCACCGAGTTGCCATGTGAGGGTTAGTCGAGGATAAAACTGACTGCAAAGGTCACCTCCTTCCACTAGAAATGGACTATTCCATTGGTTGGCATCCTTCCCTTGGTGCCAAATAACTGCTCCCTATCATTTATTTGGTCCAATTAAACCTCTACGGAGGAGTCTGAAAATTTAAGAGCTCTGTGCCCTACCTCAGCACCTGTAGACAATGACCTGGAATATGTGTTCAGTGGCGAACAAACGGTGCTCGCTGTTCATTACACTTACATTTGCCCACAGACTTTCTGTGGGCTTTTGCACTGCAACTTCCGGTAATTAGAGAGTCAAAACAGCGCAACGCCCTCTCTCTTAGGCAGTCCCTCGGAACCGAGGATGACTTGCTTCCACATTAAAAATGAGTTCTCAGGTGACTGATGAGTCCAGTGCGGGACCTACAGTCTCTGTCACAGGTGGGGCAGACGGTGGTTGAAGGGACGGGTGGGTGGGGTGCTTGGGTTGACGTGCGCTCCTTGTGCTGCTTGCGCTTGGCTTCTGCTTGCTCCCGGCGAAGAGACTCGAGGTGTTCGGCGTCTTCCCGGATGCTTCTCCTCCACTTTGTGCGGTCTTGGGCCAGGGATTCCCAGGTGTCAGTGGGGATGTTGCACTTTTTCAAGGAGGCTTTGAGAGTATTCTTGAAGTGTTTCCTCTGCCCACCTGGGCTCTCTTGCCATGTCGGAGCTCCAAGTAGAGCGCTTGTTTTGGGAGTCTTGTATCGGGCAAAACAAGGGATCTGGGACCTGTGTGAACTGTGGCCTAGAAATTGAGTGGGCTTAGCGCCCATTTTGCGGCGCTAGAGGGCATTGCGCTGGACTTACAGCCGGTTTTGAAATTGACTAGGGCCCAACATCGGCGTTACACCGGTAGCGCTGCGCCGGCACCGATGACGTCATCGGTGTGCGCAGCGTCCCGGTTGCCGTGGTGACGGGCCCCAGCGCCGAAATTCAGTTGCGGCCGCCTCGCCCGTGGCAGCCGCAACTAAGACTCTGGCAACAGAGTCTTGCACGACTTTGCGCCGGCGCATAAAGGTGGAGCGGCGGCCGGCCGCTTTCCCGCCGGCCGCCTGCCCGCACCTCCCTTCCCGGACTCCCCCACCCCCCCCGCGGAACAGATGCTTCTCGGCTGCGAGCCCGGCACTTCCCCGAGGTGCCGGGCTCATTTTTGTGAAGATTTTACCGGCCAGCGGGCGGGTGCAGGCAGCTCCTCCTTAACTGAAGGAGGAGGCCTGCACTTCCCGAGCCTGCCGCACCGCATCGGGCGCCGCAGCGCCGGAATAGCGCCGCAATGCGGCGCGTAGCGCCAGTTTTCAGGCGCAAACAGCCTTCAGTAGCGCCAGCAGCCGTTTGGGCGCGGCGCTACTGAATTTTGGGCGCGCACAGCGCAACTTAGCACTGACGCTAAATTTCCGGCGTTAAGCCCCGGCGCAGCGCAACCTCAATTTCTAGGCCTGTATGTCTCCTCAACCAATCAGATTGAAGAATCCTTACTGAGAGCAGTCTAAACCAGGAAGTGTCATTTAGAATATTTAATTCAATGTTAAATCATGTACAGAAAGCAACATAAAGAGAGGGAAAGAAAGATGGGATTAAGAGAGAGAGATAAAAAAAAGACAGGAAAAAAAAGTTTAAAAAAAGTTTATTTTAATTTTTTTACATTTTAAAATCTCCAACAATAATTCAAATCTGAAGGATTGAGACTCTACACTTAAATTTTCAGTGCCAGTGAGGTAATTAAGATTTACCTCGTTGTTAAAAATTCACTTACACTTGAATGGACAAGCCCTATCTTTTTCTGGCATGTTTAGTGGGTATAGAAACATAGAGATAGGAACAGGAGTAGGCCATTCGGCCCTTCGAGCCTGCTCCGCCATTCAATGAGATCATGGCTGATCTTCATCTGAGATCTTAGCTGATCTTACCAGTTCAGTACCCCGTCCCCGCCTTTTCTCCGTAACCCTTAATCCCCTTAGCCTTCAGAAATATATCCAATTCTCTCTTGAAAATATTTATTGAATTAGCCTTCACAGCCCTCTGTGGCAGGGAATTCCACAGGCTCACCACTCTTTGAGTGAAGAAATTCTTCCTCATCTCTGTTTTAAATGATTTGCCCGCTATTTTTAGACTGTGGCCCCTGGTTCTGTGCTCCCCTGCCATTGGAAACATTCTCTCTGAATTCAGCCTGTCCAGGCCTGCCATAATTTTATATGTTTCGATGAGATCCCCTCTCAATCTTCTAAACTCCAGTGAGTACAAGCCCAAACTATTCAATCTCTCCTCGTAGGTCATTCCCGCCATTCCAGGTATCAGCCTGGTGAATCGCCGCTGCACTCTTTCCATGGCAAGAACATCCTTCCGCAGATGGGGCGACCAAAACTGTACACAATACTCCAGATGCGGTCTCACCAGCACCTTGTACAGCTATAGTAAGGTATCCCTATTCCTATACTCGAACCCCCTTGATATGAAGGCCAACATACCATTTGCCTTCTTAATCGCCTGTTGCACCTGCATGCTCTCCTTCAGTGACTGGTGCACAAGAACACCCAGGTCCCTCTGCACTTCCCCATCTCCCAATCTATTGCCATTTAGATAATAATCTACCCTCCTGTTTTTACCCCCAAAGTGGATAACCTCGCATTTATCCACATTATAGTGCATCTGCCACGTATCCGCCCATTCCCCCAACCTGTCCAAATCGCACTGTAGCCTCCTGACATCCTCATCAGAGCCCACCCCTCCTCCTAGTTTAGTGTCGTCAGCGAATTTGGAAATATTGCATCCAATTCCCTGATCCAGATCATTTATATATATTGTGAACAGCTGGGGTCCCAGGACAGATCCTTGCGGCACCCCGCTGGTCACTGCCTGCCACTCCGAAAACGAGCCGTTTATTCCAACTCTCTGTTTTCTATCCGCCAGCCAGTTCTCTATCCACGTTAATACTTTGCCCCCAATCCCATGAGCCTTAATTTTGCATGATAATCTTTTGTGTGGAACCTTATCGAAGGCTTTCTGGAAGTCAAGGTACACCACATCCACTGGCTCTCCCCCATCTATTTTACCAGTTACTTCCTCAAAAAATTCCAGCAGATTAGTCAAACACGATTTACCCTTTGTAAATCCATGTTGACTCTGTCCGATCCTTTCCCCATTTGTCAAGTGCTCCGCTATTTTATCCTTAATAATGGACTCTAGCATTTTGCCCACAACCGATGTAAGGCTTACTGGTCTATAATTCCCTGCTTTCTCTCTACCCCCCTTTTTAAATATTGGGGTAACATTAGCTACCCTCCAATCCACGGGTACTGTTCCCGAGTCAATGGAGTTCCGGAAGATGATCCTTAGAGCATCTGCTATCTCCAGGGCCACCTCCTTAAGTACCCTAGGATGTAGTTTATCAGGCCCCGGGGATTTGTCGGCCTTCAGTCCCCTCAACTTACCCAACACCATATCCCTAGAGATACTAATTTCTGTCAGCTCCTCCCTCTCATTAGTCCCTATGTTTGCCGATATTCCTGGGAGGTTATTTGTGTCCTCCTTTGTGAATACAGAACCAAAGTATGAGTTTAATTGGTCTGCCATTTCCTTATTCTCCATTATATATTCTCCCGAATCGGACTGCAAGGGACCGACTTGGGATTTTACCAGTCTTTTCCTCCTGATATACCGATAAAAGCTTTTGCAGTCTGTCTTTATGTTTGCTGCAAGTTTACTTTCGTATTCTATTTTCCCCTTCCTGATTAATCCCTTTGTCCTCTTTTGCTGTATCCTGTACTGCCCCCAATCTTCCGGTCTGGTGCTTTTTTTTGCCAGTTGATATGCCCTTTTTTTTGATTTTATGCTGTCCCTAATTTCCCTCGTTATCCACGGTTGAGCCACCTTTTTAGGTTTATTTTTATGCCAAACCGGTATAAACATGTTCTGGAATTCTTCCATTCTATCTTTGAATGCTTGCCATTGTCTATCCACTGTCAATCCCCCCAGAAACACCACCCAATCAATCTTACCCAATTCCCGTCTCATACCCTCGTAATTCCCTTTATTTAAGTTCTGGACCTTAGTCTCTGATTCAATTTCCTCACTCTCCATCTCGACTGAGAGCTCGATCATATTATGATCGCTCTGACCCAAGGGGCCTCGTACAAGAAGATTGTTGATAAGTCCCTTCTCATTGCACAATACCCAGTCTAAAATGGCCTGATCTCGAGTCGGCTCCTCGACATATTGGTCCAGATAACCGTCCCGAAAACATTCCAGGAATTCCTCCTCCTCAGAATTTTTACTAATTTGGGTAGTCCAATCAATATGTAAATTAAAGTCACCCATGATGACAGCTGTGCTCTTATCGCACGCTTCTCTAATTTCCCTTTTTATGCCTTCCCTCACCTCCATATTACTATTTGGAGGCCTATATATCACACCCACTAACGTTTTCCTCCCCTTGCTATTTCTCATTTCTACCCATACAGATTCCGTTTCATCCGAGTTAATATCCTTCCTTTCCATTGCATTAATCCCCTCCTTTACCAGCAATGCTACCCCACCTCCCCTACCTTTTTGCCGATCCTTCCTAAATATTGTATATCCCTGGATGTTAAGTTCCCAGCCTTGCCCACCCTGCAGCCACGTTTCTGTAATCCCAATCAAATCATACTTGTTTACCTCTATTTCCACAACTAATTCATCCACCTTGTTCCTAATGCTTCTAGCATTAAGATACAAAGCCTTCAGGCTTGCTTTTTTCACACTCTCATTATGAATTAGTTTGGCCCTTTGTGTTTCTCTCCTTTGCTTATTGCTTCTCACCTTTCTACCATCTATTTCTGACTTCATATGACTTCCCTCTTTTCCACTATCTAGGTTCCCATCCCCCTGCCAAATTAGTTTAAATCCTCCCGAACCGCCCTAGAAAATATTACCCCGAGGACATCGGCTCCCTCACAGCTCAGGTGTAGACCGTCCCCTTGGTACAGGTCACTCCTCCCCAAGAACTGGTTCCAATGCCTCAAGAATTTAAATCCCTCTCCCGTGCACCACTGCTCAAGCCACGTATTTAGCTTATCTATCTTACTCTCTCTAAACTTATTAGCTCGTGGCACTGGTAGCAATCCAGAGATTACTACCTTTGAGGTCCTACTTTTCAATTTAGCTCCTAACTCCCTAAATTCAGCTTGTAGGACCTCCTCCCTCTTTTTACCTACATCGTTGGTACCTACATGTACCACGACAACTGGCTGATCCCCCTCCCCCTTCAGAATGCTCTGCACCCGCTCCGAGACATCCTTGACCCTTGCACCAGGGAGGCAACATACCATCTTGGAGTCTCGGTCTCGGCCACAGAAACTCCTATCTATCCCCCTTACAATTGAATCCCCTATCACTATAGCCCTATCCCTTTTTTTCCCACCCTTCTGTGCAGCAGAGCCAGTCATGGTGCCCTGAACCTGGCTGCTGGTGCCTTCCCCTGATAAGTCATCTCCCCCAACAGTACCCAAAACGGTAAACCTGTTTTGGAGGGAGATGACCGCAGGTGACTCCTGCACTACCTTCCTGCCTTTACCCTGCCTTTTGGTCACCCATTTACTGTCTGAGCTAGCCTTTACCTGCGGTGTGACCAACTCACTGAATGTGCTATCCACAACATCCTCAGCATCGCGTATGCTCCAGAGTGAGTCCATTCGCAGCTCCAGCGCCGCCATGCGGTCTGCTAGGAGCTGCAGCTGGACACACTTCCTGCACACATAGTTGTCAGGGACAGTGTCCCTGATTTCCCACATGGCACAGGAGAAGCATGACACGGGTCCGAGCTGCCCTTCCATGACTTAACCCTTACAATACCCTTTTATTTACTACGATTTAGCTTAACTATTGAATTCTACTTAGAATAAGTTTGTGAAAGTACTCACCAACCAGTCACCTACCTGTTTTCTGGTGTTGTATTTTCACTGCCGCCTCCTGTCCTGGAACCTTCTCCACCTAGGTTAGGCTCCTGAAATAAAATAAATTGAACCTACCTTTTCAACTTCCCCTAACCCCTAAAAGGTTAGAGGAGGTGGAAGGGTGGGAGACACTACACTGTAGTGTTTCGGGTTTAGCAACAGCTCCACCTATATAAGAGTTACTGGCCTCCTGCTCTCCCGTCTGCACCAGCTGTGAAAGAAAAAGCCCGCGAAAGGTGAGCTTTTAAACTCACCAGTTACTGGCCTCCTGCTCTCCCGACTGCCCCAGCTGTGGTCTCGGGCCTCGCCTCTCTCCGGTTTTTATACCGGCTCTGAATCACTGCTCCCGACTGGTCTCGGGCCTCGCTGGTCGCCGGGTTTTCTCCCGAGCTCCTCCTCGCTGCTCCCGACTGGTCTCGGGCCTCGCCTCTCTCCGGTTTTTATACCGGCTCTGAATCACTGCTCCCGACTGGTCTCGGGCCTCGCTGGTCGCCGGGTTTTCTCCCGAGCTCCTCCTCGCTGCTCCCGCTGCTCCCTAGTACTATCTAGTGGGTAAGTACCGCAAATTCGCACCCTTCCATGTATGTGAATGGCGAGTCTCTCGGCGAGATACTGGAAGTTGCTGAACGATTTACTCCTTAATAAAGTGAGCACTGATAGCCTCAGTGTTATTCTTACCACAAAATCCGGGCCATTATGTTTTAGGTCTGACTGCTCCAAGTTTTAAAAATCGATGGCCTTATTCCTTTTAAGCTGGTGCAGCCAGTTAAACACTGCAGCTGCACTAGTGTCCATTCCCCCGATTCCTCCCCTCCACCAAGGTGACTCCCAATCGCTAATAGTGCTGGAGGCTGGCTCTGAATATGATCATGGCACATACCAGGAAAGTAGGATTGGGTCCTACAGGGCCACACTGGCAGGCAGAAGTGTTGACCCAGTGCATTTCTGTGTCCATTTAAAGACGATGGTTTAGTTCCATTTTTTGTTATCTTCTGATCTGTGTAGCAAGGATGACCAGAGTTTCTGGTCTGTTTCTATAAATTAAAGACATTTAATACTCAACTAAACAGAGTTGAGTACAAGGAACAACTAAAGAAAACAAAGGCTGCTATTAGATCAGTGAAATAAAGAATAGATTGGCCTTCCAAAGCTAGGCTTTATTAACTTTAAAATCAGCAGCATATCTTTCCACATCCAGTCCCAACTAAAGCTAGAAAAGGACTGAATTTAAGGTAGCCACAACACATCATGTGATCATCAACTACCAATGAGATTACAACACATATCCCAAGGCAGTTAACAAACAATGAATCACAATACTTTTACTAATCAAGGAATAATCACCACATTCACCCCTCCTTTTAAAATATACTCCAACCTAATAACTTTTACAATTTACAATTAATTATTTACAACTAAACTATGCACGAGAATAAAACTATTTACATAACACAATACTAAATGAACAACAACAAATAATAACATTACGCATAAGTATTAAGTATCTCTCAACTAAAACAATATACTATAATATTGCAACAATTTTTAAAACATTGCTATCAATTTAAAAGTCCATTTTCAATCGGTCGACCGGATATCTTGTTCGTGTCGACCTTCTTAACCTTGGTGAAATTCCTTGCCCTCCCACGCCAGAAGGCACAGAAGTATCTTCAACAGGAAGGCTATCCATATCCCGATTCTCAACGGTTTCCGGATTAGAAATCCCATCAGAAGATGAACTGGGACGGTCATAAACATCTATCAAAGGCTGACTAATAGAAGTATGATTATCTGCAATCGGATTGGAAATATTCGTAGTATCTGTAACAGCATCCACATTATCCGAATCATGACCATTATTAATATCCTCAGAAGAGGGCTGGCCCCCACAAGGAGCCAAGTCTTTAATTGAAACAGTACTTTCTTTCCCATCTTGGAATCGAATATGAGCATATTGGGAATTTGCTAATGTGGTGATTATTCCTTGATTAGTAAAAGTATTGTGATGATTAATAAGCGTATCTCTGTGAATCACAGAACAATAAGCCCTCGACAGTGCATCAGCAGCAACATTATCCTTCCCCGGACGATAAACTATGTCAAAATGGTAACATGCCAACTCAATCCTCCATCTCATTATTTTATCATTTTTAATCTTTCCAAAATGTTTAACATCAAACATAAAGGACACAGATTTTTGATCAGTTACCAACGCGAAATGTCGCCCCGATAAATAATGTCTCCATTTACGCAATGCTTCTACTATTGCGTATGCCTCTTTTTCTATTGAGGAATGTCTTTTTTCACTATTATTCAAAGTACGTGAGGAAAAAGGCCACAGGTCTTCCATTTTGGTTCAAAGTAGCCCCAATTGCAAAATCCGAAGCATCCGTCTCAATCACAAAGGGAACCTGCTCATCAATGGAATGCACAACTGCTCCTAAAATATCCTTTTTAAAATTCTCAAAACATGTCCTGGCCTCCCATGATAGAGGCTATGTCGTAACCCGAATAAGAGGCCGGATCTTCCGTGAAAAATTTGCAATCCAATTAGAATAATAAGAAAACAGTCCAACAACTCGTTGCAAAGCCTTAGAATTAGTAGGACAAGGTAAATCGATCAATGGTCGCAGACGTTCTGGATCTGGTTTAATCTTATTTCCCGAAATAATATACCCCAATAGATTTACCTCAGTAGTCGAAAAGATACATTTCTCTTTGTTAAAAGTTAAACCAACTTTTTCCACAGCTTGAAGGAATCTTTTTAAATTAGAATCATGCTCCACCCTTGATTTGCCACACACTGTGATGTCATCTAAGTATGAAAAGGAGTCAGAAAGGGAGTTATCACTTATAAAAGCATCCATTGCCCGTTGAAAACAAGCAACACCATTAGTAACACCAAATGGTATTCGGCAAAACTGATACAGCTTTCCACCAGCCTCAAAGGCCGTATATGGTTGATCCTTCTTAACAATAGGAATCTGATGATAAGCACTCTTTAAATCAATAGTGCTAAAAACTTTATACTGTGATACTTTATTGATAAGCTCATCAATCTTAGGCAAAGGGTACACGTCTAATTGAGTATACCTATTAATAGTTTGGGAATAGTCTATCACCATTCATTTCTTGTGTCTCTCATTAGTCGTGACAACTACCTGTGCTCGCCAAGGTGAACAACTAGGTTCAATGATTCCTTCCAATAAGAGACGTTGAACTTCAGAATTAATAAATTCTCTATCCTGACTACAATATCTTCTTGACTTGGTAGCAATTGGCTTACAATCCGACATCAAATTGGAAAAAAGTGATAATGGAGGAATAGATAAAGAGGTTAATCCACAAATAGATAAAGGTGGCTTAGTCCCTCCAAATGAAAGACTAAGAGACTCGTGTAACTGAAGCACATCATGTCCAATCAAAATATCCGCACAGAGATTAGGCAAAACAGATAGGCATATATCAGTATACGTATTACCTAGAAGAACCATTTTCACAAAGCAACAACCAGCTATTTGTGAAGTAAGGGTCGTCTGAGCCATACACACCTGATAGGTAACAGGCGAAATTTTCAAATGCTTCTCCTTCGCAAACTGAAGACTTATAAAACTCTCAGTACTGCCCGTATCTATAAGGGCCTTCACTTCCAACCCATTAACTTGAGCCGTAACTATAGCTTTGTTTAGGCCATGAGCAAATGCAGCAGAAATTGATGCAATAAACGCCCTATCTAAAGGCTGAATAGTCACAGAAGAGGTAGTGGAGGAAGACCCTCCCACACCAGGAGAAGGGAAGGTAATTGAACCTGATGATTTGCACACACGTGCATAATGACCTCTTTTGCCGCATTTACTACACACAGCCTCCCGAGCAGGACACTTCAGACGAGGGTGCCGGATATTCCCACAAAAATAACACTTCTGAATCCTAGAGGCAACGGCCGCCGAAGTAGAAACTGTTTCAAAATCTAGTAAACCACTCCCATTAAGTCCACATAATTCCTTTTCATCCGAAACTGCCGAAACCATAGTCGCAGGCCGATTAAAAAGAGCATAAGAATCCGAACTTCTCTGAGCCACATCCAATGTAGAAGCTTGCTCAAAAGCACTTTTAAGATCCAGAGTCTTATTTTCTAACAACCGCTGACGAATTGATCTAGACAGTAATCCATTAATAAAACCATCCCGTACCAATTCGTCCTTATATTCTTCAGCCGTCACAGCCTTATAATTACAGTCAACACTAAGGCACCGAAGTGCTTGTAAATAAGTATCCAAAGATTCTCCCACCTGCTGCCTACGGGCAGATAGAAGATGACGTACAAATACCTCATTCTTTGGTTTAACAAAAATCTTTTCCAATGTAGAAATAGCCTCTTCATAAGTTTTACAGTGCAAAATATATTTATATACATCCGGGTCAATGTAGTTGATCAGCATATTCAGCTTATTTAGAGCCTCTTGATCCAACACGCCCAAAAAGTTTTTAAATGTACAATACCAATGTTTCCATTTATCATCCACTCCAGCAGAATTGGGGTCAGCCTTGAATCGTTCTGGTTGAAGATATCGCTCCATTCTAACTTAAAGTTAATAAATTGAAATAAAGAATAGATTGGCCTTCCAAAGCTAGGCTTTATTAACTTTAAAATCAGCAGCATATCTTTCCACATCCAGTCCCAACTAAAGCTAGAAAAGGACTGAATTTAAGGTAGCCACAACACATCATGTGATCATCAACTACCAATGAGATTACAACACATATCCCAAGGCAGTTAACAAACAATGAATCACAATACTTTTACTAATCAAGGAATAATCACCACAATCAGCAAAAAGGCTAATGGAAAAAAGGATCATAGACAACTGTGGAAGCAATGGGAAAAAATTTTTCAGTTATGTGAAGAGTCAGAGAACTGTTAAAGACTGTATTGGGCCACTGAAGAATGTTCAAGGACAGGTTACAAAGGACTCACTGGGTATGGCGGATCTATTAACTGAATACTTTGCATCGGTCTTCACCCTTGAAGATGATGCTCAACTATCAGAATTTAATAATATTACTAACAAAACTAGTAATATTAACATAGATGAACATACTGTTTTCGAAAGAATTAAGAACTTGAAAATAAGTAGAGCAGCCGGGCCAGATGATATTCACCCGAGGGTCCTCAGGGAGATGGGACAGGTGCTATGCGAGCCCCTCGCCTGTATTTTTAATAGCTCACTGCTCTCTGGAATGGTTCCCATAGACTGGAAGGAGGCGAATGTAGGCCTCATCTTTAAAAAAGGAGACAAGACAGACCTGGGTAACAATTGGCCCATTAGTTTAACATCAGTAAGGTAAGATGCTTGAGGGAATCATTAGGGATGCAATATATGAATGCTTGGCTAGAGAGGGACATATTAGGGACACCCAACATGGCTTCATAAAAAGATCATATCTTACAAATCTAATGGTATTTTTTGAAGACGTTACAAAGTTGGTGATTGAGGGAAGTCCAGTAGACATTGTCTACTTAGATTTCCAAAAAGCTTTTGATAAGATACCGCATAAGAGGCTTCTCTGTAAGATCGAAGCCTCTGGTATTAGTGGTAATATATTGAGCTGGATTGAGAACTGGCTGGCAGGATGTAGGCAAGAAGTAGTTATAGATTGATTTAGATCTGTTTGAAGTCCGGTCATCAGGGATGTCCTGCAGGGATCAGTGTTAGTACCGTTGCTCTTTACTATTTTTATTAATGATCTGGATGTAGGTGTTGGGGGCACAATCTGCAAATTTGCAGATGATACCAAGATCTGTGCGAGTGTCAGGACTGTAGAAGATGCTCGTCCGCTTCAGGCAAATCTTAATATGTTGAGAGATTGGGCTCAGGACTGGAAAATGGTGTATAACTTAGATAAGTGCAGTGTTATGCACGTGAACAGGGCAAATGCTCAATATTCATACACCCTTCAGGGAAAGGCATTAAAGAAGGTGGAGATAGAAAGAGATTTGAACATTCTAGTGCATACATCGTTAAAGGTACATGAGCAATGCCGTGAAGCGATAGCAAGAGCAAATAGGGTGTTGGGGTGTATCCATAGGACAATTGAGTACAAGACGAGGCATACTATTTTGTCCTTGTACAAAACCTTGGTCAGGTCGCACTTGGAATACTGTGCCCAGTTTTGGTCTCCTCACATGGTAGGTGATATTGAGGCTTTGGAAACGGTACAGAGGAGGGCCACTAGGCTAATTCCCAATCTAAAGCATCTTAGTTATCAAGATAGGCTAAAAGAGTTGGGACTCTACACTTTAAAGAAGCGTAGGCTTAGAGGTGATCTGATTGAGGTTTATAAGATAACTAGCTGGGGGTGCCCGGCGGTGCTGAGGCCTTTTTGAGGGCATGTTGTTGGAAGAGAGAGAGGGAGCGACTGGGGGGAAGAGAGAGAGGGAAGGAGAGAGAGAGAGAGAGAGGGAAGGAGAGAGGGAGAGAGAGAGGGAAGGAGAGAGAGAGAGAGAGGGAAGGAGAGAGAGAGGGAAGGAGAGAGAGAGAGAGGGGGAAGGAGAGAGAGAGAGAGGGAAGGAGAGAGAGAGAGAGGGGGAAGGAGAGAGAGAGAGAGAGATGGAAGGAGAGAGAGAGAGAGATGGAAGGAGAGAGAGAGAGAGGGAAGGAGAGAGAGAGAGAGGGAAGGAGAGAGAGAGGGAGGGAGAGAGAGAGGGAAGGATAGAGAGAGAGAGGGAAGGAGAGAGAGAGAGAGGGAAGGAGAGAGAGAGAGAGGGAAGGAGAGAGAGGGGGAAGGAGAGAGAGGGGGAGAGAGAGGGGGAAGGAGAGAGAGGGGGAAGGAGAGAGAGAGGGGGAAGGAGAGAGGGAAGGAGAGCGAGAGAGAGAGAGACAGGGGGAGAGAGTGAGCAAGAGACTGGGGGAGAAGAGAGAGAGAGAGATTGGAGGGAGAAGAGAAAGAGAGAGATATTGGGGGAAAAGAGAGAGATTGGGGGGAAGAGAGATAGACTGAGAGAGAGAGAGAGACTGGGAGTGAGAGAGAGAGAGAGAGAGACTGGGAGTGAGAGAGAGAGAGACTGGGAGTGTGAGAGAGAGTGGGAGTGTGTGTGAGAGAGAGAGAGAGACTGGGAGTGTGAGAGAGAGAGAGACTGGGAGTGTGAGAGAGAGAGAGGGAGTGTGAGAGAGAGAGAGAGTGGGAGACTGGGAGTGTGAGAGAGAGAGAGAGACTGGGAGTGTGAGAGAGAGAGAGAGAGAGAGAGAGACTGGGAGTGTGAGAGAGAGAGAGAGAGAGAGACTGGGAGTGAGAGAGAGAGAGAGAGATTGGGAGTGTGTGAGAGAGAGAGAGAGAGACTGGGAGTGAGAGAGAGAGAGACTGGGAGTGAGAGAGAGAGAGAGAGACGGAGTGTGTGAGAGAGAGAGAGACTGGGAGTGCGTGAGAGAGAGAGAGTGGGAGTGTGTGAGAGAGAGAGAGAGAGTGGGAGTGTGTGAGAGAAAGAGAGTGTGGGAGTGTGTGAGAGAGAGAGAGAGAGACTGGGAGTGTGTGAGAGAGAGAGAGAGACTGGGAGTGTGTGAGAGAGAGAGAGACTGGGAGTGTGAGAGAGAGAGAGACTGGGAGTGTGAGAGAGCGAGAGTGGGAGTGTGTGTGTGAGAGAGAGAGAGAGAGAGAGAGAGAGAGTGGGAGTGTGTGAGAGAGAGAGAGTGGGAGTGTGTGTGTGAGAGAGAGAGAGAGAGTGGGAGTGTGTGAGAGAGAGAGAGACTGGGAGTGTGTGAGAGAGAGAGACTGGGAGTGTGAGAGAGAGAAATGCATGCAGAGCCGAACTAGGCAGATACCCACTGATAATAAACATCCAAAAACGAGCACTAAACTTCCTAAATCACCTCAAATCTAGCTCCCCAGACACCCTTCATTTCAAAGCCTTTCAGACCCAAGAGCTAAACCCAGAAAAGAGTCCCCTGAGTCAGCTGCTACGGAAACTAAGTACTCAGCCGGACCCTGACCAGCCCCAGACCAACACAGCCGCCCAAACACCAATCCGAGTGAACCAAATCATTAAAAAATGCAAAGAAACCTACCTGGAACATTGGAACAAAATAACCGAAAGCCAAAGCAGATTAGAATGTTACCGGGCCCTAAAAAGAGAATATAAACTGGCAGACTACCTCACGACCATCAGAGACACAAAACAGAGACAGACCCTCACCAGGTACAGACTAAGCGACCACCAACTGGAAATTGAAAAAGGCAGATACAAGAAATCCTGGCAGCCTAGAGAGAATAGAATATGCGATCAATGTCTGGCTGGCGAGGTTGAAACAGAAATGCATTTCCTCCTAAAATGCGAAAAATTCAACACATCAAGAAACATATTATTCAACAAGCTAAGCCAAACAACCCCAGATTTCAAGGAATTGGATGATCTGTCAAAATTGAGATTAGTCCTAGGAGAAGGAGACAGACCATACCTTGGGGCCAAATATGTAACAACATGTCACAACCTGAGGACTGTTTAAAATTAAGACTGTTTAAAATTAATATTGAACGTACCAAATGAAGTACAAAGACTGTTTAAAATTAATATTGTTTAAAAGTAATATTGTATGTACCCAACAAATGTCAAATCGATTGACACCTACAGAATGTTGGAAAACTGTACCTTTTTGCTATGTAAGCTTTGGCAATATGGTTCTCTGTAAACTTTCATGCCAATAAAGCATTTTAATTGGAATTGGAATTGGAGAGAGACTGGGAGTGTGAGAGAGAGACTGGGAGTGAGAGAGAGAGAGACTGGGAGTGAGAGAGAGAGAGACTGGGAGTGTGTGAGAGAGAGAGAGAGTGGGGGTGTGAGAGAGAGAGAGAGACTGGGAGTGTGAGAGAGAGAGAGACTGGGAGTGTGAGAGAGAGAGACTGGGAGTGAGAGAGAGAGAGACTGCGAGTCAGAGAGAGAGTGTGTGAGAGAGAGAGAGAGAGAGAGACTGGGAGTGTGTGAGAGAGAGAGAGTGGGCGTGTGTGTGTGAGAGAGAGAGAGAGAGAGACTGGGAGTGTGAGAGAGAGACTGGGAGCGTGAGAGAGAGAGACTGGGAGCGTGAGAGAGAGAGAGAGAGAGAGACTGGGAGTGGGAGTGAGAGAGATTGGGAGTGTGAGAGAGAGAGAGATTGGGAGTGTGTGTGAGAGTGGGAGTGTGAGAGAGAGAGAGAGGGATTGAGATCCTACATGCAGAATTCTGTAAAAGTATCCTCCGGACTCAAAGGAAAACAGTAAACAATGCATGCAGGGCGGAACTAGGCCAATATCCATTAATAATCACTATCCAAAAAAGAGCCAGCAAATTTTGGAATCACCTACAAATGAGCAACCCCCAATGCTATCACTACGACGCCCTGAAATGCCAAGAGCTGACCATAAAGAAGAATACCCTCAGTCAACTAGTCCTGGGACTCTGAAGTAACTACTAACAATACTAACAACAACCAGCCCCAGGACAGTGACAGGGTAACACAAAGAATTCGACCCAACACAATCGTCGCTAAGCAAAAGGAAAAATATCTGACATATTGGGCAGAAACAACAAAAACCCAAAGCAAACTCAATTGCTACTTGGCCCTAAACAGACAATACAACATAGCTGATTACCTGACCATGGTAAAGGATAACAAACTGAGAAGAACCTTGACAAGGTACAGACTTAGCGAACATAGCCTAGCGATCGAAAAAGGCAGACACAGGCAGACCAGGCTGCCAAGAGAAGACAGGATATGCTCTCACTGCAGTCAGGGAGTAGTGGAGACAGAGATGCACTTCCTCACAGCCTGTGGAAAATATCAGGGCATCAGGGAGAATTTCTACCAAAAATTCTCACAAATATGCCATGAATTCAGAAATCTGAATGACAACCAAAAACTCCCATACCTACTGGGGGAGGAGAGAAGCTGTGTAACACTGGCGGCACACTATGTTACAGCTTGCCATGAACAGAGGGACAACCAGTAAACTAAGAAAAGAGTATATATAAATCATGCGATTGTATATTTATACACTCAGGGATATACCTGTTTATACACTGTATGAATAGAACTGCGTTTATGTGTTCAACCATAAATGTATTATGATGCTTTGGCAACATAAGATGTACCTTATCATGCCAATAAAGTGATTTGAATTTGAATTTGAATTTGAGTGTGTGAGAGAGAGAGAAAGAGAGAGTGGGAGTGTGTGAGAGAGTGAGAGAGTGAGAGAGAGAGTGGGAGTGTGAGAGAGAGAGTGAGAATGGGAAAATATTCGCTTGTTTCATTGACTTCAAGAAAGCTTTTGACTCTATCTGGCACGAAGGGCTCTATTACAAACTTCTTCAGTGTGGAATAGGGGGCAAAGTCTATGACCTTATTAAATCGATGTATCTGAAAAATAAATGCGGTGTCAAAATTGGAGACAAACGCACCGGTTTCTTCACCCAGAGAAGAGGCGTCTGGCAGGGCTGCAATTTGAGCCCGACCCTGTTCAACATATACATAAATGAGTTAGCAGACATGCTGGAGCAAAGCGAGTCACCGGGTCGCTGTCTCCTAGATGGGGAAGTGAAATCCCTGTTCTATGCGGACGACCTGGTTCTGCTGTCTCCCACAGAACAAGGATTACAGCAACAATTAGACCTACTCGACAAATACTGCCAAAATTGGGCCCTGACAGTAAATCTAAAGAAAACCAACATCATGATTTTTCAAAAAAGGCCCAGATGTCAGGAAAACAAATACCAGTTTACTCTCAGTGATACCATCATAGGACACACTATGAGCTACACTTACCTTGGTCTAACCATTACAGCATCAGGGAGCTTCAGCATAGCAGTGAATGCACTAAAAGAAAAAGCCCGAAGAGCCCTATATGCAATAAAAAGAAAATTCTACAACATCCAAATTCCAATCAAAATCTGGCTCAAAATATTTGACAGCATAATCCTGCCCATTGCGCTGTACGGTAGTGAAGTATGGGGCCCACTCAATCACCATAGCTACACTAAATGGGAAAAACACACAATAGAAGCCCTACATGCAGAATTTTGCCGAAGCATTCTTCGCACCCAAAGGAAAACACCAACAAATGCATGTAGAGCCGAACTAGGCAGATACCCACTGATAATAAACATCCAAAAACGAGCACTAAACTTTCTAAATCACCTCAAATCTAGTTCCCCAGACACCCTTCATTTTAAAGCCCTCCAGACCCAAGAGCTGAACCCAGAAATGAGTCCCCTGAGTCAGCTGCTACTGAAACTAAGTACTCCTACTCAGCCGGACCCTGACCATTCCCAGACCAACACTGCCCTCCAAACACCAATCCGAGTGAACCAAATCATTAAACAATGCAAAGAAACCTACCTGGAACATTGGAACAAAATAACCAAAAGCCAAAGCAGATTAGAATGTTACCGGGCCCTAAAAAGAGAATATGAACTGGCAGACTATCTCTCGACCATCAGAGACACAAAACAGAGACAGACCCTCACCAGGTACAGACTAAGCGACCACCAACTGGCAATTGAAAAAGGAAGATACAAGAAATCCTGGCAGCCTAGAGAGAACAGAATATGTGATCAATGTCTGGCCGGCGAGGTTGAGACAGAGATGCACTTCCTCCTAAAATGCGAAAAATTCAACAAAACAAGAAACATATATTTTGACAAGCTCAGCCAAACAACCCCAGATTTCAAAGAATTGGATGACCTGTCAAAATTAAGATTAGCCCTGGGAGAAGGAGACAGACCATACCTTGGTGCCAAATATGTAACATGTCACAACCTGAGGAACAGTGAGGGACTAACGAGCGCACCCATAGCATATATAAACATTAAGAATGTTTAAATCAATACCGAATGTACCCAACGACCGTTTAAAAATTAACACGGAATGTACCCAACGAGGGTCAACGACTGTTTAAATTAATATTGTCTGTACCCAACGAAGGTCAAAATTGTTTGACACCTACAGAATGTTGGAAAACTGTACTTTTTGTTATGTA
>NC_140990.1:256791009-256913509 GCF_052327205.1 Somniosus microcephalus | reverse complement strand
CTAGTTTAGATGTCAGGAGGTTGTTCTTTTCCCAGAGAATAGTGGATCTCTGGAACAGGCTGCTGACTTGTGCAGTGGATGCTGATTCGCTGAATTCCTTCAAGCGAGAGCTGGACTTGTTTCTGGCTGGGGCGGAGATCACCTCTTTCAGAAGGTAGGTGCTGCAGGAAATTCAGGGTCAGAGTGATCTCCTGGACTAGTTTTGATCACCTAGATGGGTCGGAGAGGAATTTCCCAGAATTCTTTTTCCCAAATTGACCTGGGTTTTTTGCCTTTCCCAAGAGATTACATGGTTTCGGGTGGGATGGAGTGTATGTGTTGTCGTACATGGGGTATCGCGGTTGTGTGGGACGGTCAATGGACCAGATGGTCTTTACCTGTCCGTCATTGTTTGTATGTTTGTATGGAGCAGGAACTGAAATGCCTGACAAATATTTCATTTTGAAATATTGACCGCGACATATAACAATTTTGTACACAAAATCTGATGGATGGGTTATACCCTGGTTTCAGTTGTGTCTTTATAAGGAACCCTATGCATTATTTTTTTTTAAGTCAGTGCAAGTATACATTGGGAAAATTTGTTTTATACTTGCAGTGACTTTTCCTCCTCACTGTAGTGACAGGAGAAAAACATTTCCCAAAGCCTAATAACAGGTTCACTTTTTCATTTGTTTATGGGTCAAAAATCACAGAAGATTCCATTTCTTAAAATTGAGTTGTTTCAGTTGGGTTAGTGCAGTTGGTATATTGGAAAATTGTATGAAGCATCAAATAGACATGCATTGTAGGATAGACATTGGACTATAGTCACTGGAGGAATGAAGGCATGTTCTGACAACAATGAACAGCTTTCTTGTTTTGTTTTGCCTGACTAACAATTGATTGCACTTCAAAGCAATCATTGTATGTGAAGCATTCGAGACATTTGAGATGTGCTAAGGCACTGTATAAATGTAAGTTCTGTTTGTTTTCATGTTGACTTTATTTATCAGGGGTTTAATTACAAATTATTAATAAAAATGGTAAAACCTGTAGATACCTACAGAAATTGATAGCAGTAAAAAAAAGTCCTAACGCATTTTTGGAAAAGTTTATGTTTGTGAATTTTCATGCAGTATGATTAAATGTCATGTTTAGAATGTTTAATTTCACTGCTAAATATGCATCTACCACAGTATATTGCTATTTGAATATCAATCCTGTAAAATGTAGTCATGATTTCTTCTAAATTTACAGGAGTAAACCAGTATTGCAGATTTCAAAATAATCTGTCATCAAAAAAATATTAAAATTTCACAATTAACCACATTGACAATTTAACCAGATTAGCATTAGGAGTGGGAATGCGAGTACACCTTGCAACAATGCACATGCAGCAGAAGCATTTTCTTGTTACTCTTTACTCAATACAGCAGTCTACTTTTGAAATGAATGGGAGAAATTAAGTTTTGTAAACGGTGAGAAGCTGTTATCAAAGTGGAGATTTCTAATATTTGTGCTTCTGCACTAGTTATATTCCAAGAAGAAGCAGCTGTTATAGTGCGAATACAAACTGTTTAAGTGCTTTACAGATGTTAGGTTATTAGTGTTAGCTGAGGGAAATGTTGGTGTTAGCTGAGAGGGAGAAAAAGTACAAGATCAAGATTACCAGTAACCGATGAAAGCTGCCGACATACCTTTGTTGTGTTTCATCTTACTTTGCGCTTGCTATTTTCAGTCTGTAGTAAGTACACTGCAACATAGGTTTTTTTTAATATTCATTTTTATAGTCATCCATCATGAATTTATTTAATCAATTTTAAGTAAGTAGACTAGCTGTGTGAAAATTCTCTTGAGTCATCCATCATTGTTGCTGGGGTAACAGTCCCACATTTCTATTAACTGGATCATGTACCAGCACTTGGAGAAGGAGACAATGCATAAAAGCTCTAAACATCTGTGAATCTATAATAATAGAAAAAGCAGACAGTAAATAAGGATGGTTGTCAAACAAACTAATATCTCATGACCCTTCCCCCCCCCTCTCACCGCCCCCCCCCGCCCCCCAAGTTAGAGGTTATAGATTAGTACATAATATGCATTTATCGTTAAGGTATGGAATTTAGTCTGGTACTCCAATGCATTTTAACCAGTGTATGGTAGCTGAATGATCAAAACTACATAGTACTGTAAATGCATTTACTTAATGTTGTGATTCCATGGGACGGAAGTGCACACTTTTATTATCTCCATTTACTCATTGCCCGCAATGCAGAGGAATGGAGAATGCACAGCTGCTCTCAGAGCTAGTAATGAACTTTTCGTGCATCAATCCAACTGGATCAAAAGATAAGAGATGCTTTCTCAATTAAAAGGTAAAAGGAAATGATTGCTTTTTCTGCATGCATGTTGAGGGCATTTTGTCAGAATTAAGTTACATACTGCTGCTGAGATTAAAAAAAACTAATCTTGCTTGGAGCAGATTTAGATGAATGTCATTAAGCAGCTTAGTAATGCCTGAGCTATTGTTTTAACACAAAATGACAACACAAAATCATCCTTTTCCAATGTTGATTCCTAGCTTTTATTGGGTGATTTTAGAATTATGTTGCAAGAGCCTGTGGATTTGTACAGAGGAACCCAAGAAGAGCTAAAGATGTGGAATTTTATTTCATTTTAAAAATAACTTATTTTTTCTAGGTGTAGATAAAATATATTTTGTTCTGTCAAGTTTTTGTGATGAAGTGTTAAACAAATTAGCTATAAAACACTCATGTATTGTTTTATCCTATAACTTGTAGATTGTTATAGCTGGTAATATTTTTTTTGCACTGGGCCAGTAGGAAGAGGAATAGGGTCCAGAGGGGCTGATAAAATGACTGGAATGACAGCAGCGATGTGCAGGTTCTACATATACCTGTGCACAAATCGTCCAACCTCGCCAGATAATGCAAGGCCTGACCATTTGCATAATTTATTGGCACTCCAGATGCGCCTTTCATGATGTGCTAGAAGTGCTAGGACAAAAGAACATAAGAACATAAGAATTAGGAGCAGGAATAGGCCATTCGGCCCCTTGACCCTGCTCCGCCATTCAATAAGATCATGGCTGATCTGATCTTGGCCTCAACTCCACTTTGCTGCCTGTTCCCCATAACCCTTGACTCCCTTACCATTCAAATATCTGTCTATCTCCACCTTGAATATATTCAATGACCCAGCCTCCACAGCTCTCTGGGGAAGAGAATTCCAAAGATTTACGACCCTCTGAGAGAAGAAATTCCTTCTCATCTCCATCTTAAATGGGCGACCCCTTATTCTGAAACTATGACCCCTAGTTCTAGATTCCCGCACGAGGAGAAACATCCTCTCTGCATCTACCCTATCAAGCCCCCTCAAAATCTTATATGTTTCAATAAGATCACCTCTCATTCTTCTAAACTCCAATGAGTATAGGCCCAACCTGCTCAACCTTTCTTCATAAGACAACCCTTTCTTCTCAGGAATCAACCTAGTGAACCTTTTCTGAACTGCCTCCAATGCAAGTATATCCTTCCTTAACTGAGGAGACAAAACTGTACACGGTACTCCAGGTGTGGTCTCACAAATGCCCTGTACAGTTGTAGCAAGACTTCCGTAATTTTATACTCCATCCCCCTTGCAATACAGGCCAACATTCCATTTGTCTTCCTAATTACTTGCTGTACCTGCATGCTAACTTTTTGTGTTTCCTGTACGAGGACCCCCAGATCCTTCTGTACCTCAGCATTTTGTAATCTCTCTCCATTTAAATAATATTTTGCTTTTCTATTCTTCCTACCAAAGTGGATAACCTCACATTTTCCCACAATGTACTCCATCTGCCAATTTTTTGCCCACTCACTTAACCTATCTATATCCCTTTGCAGACTCTTGTGTCCTCCTCACAACTTGCTTTCCCACCTATCTTTGTATCGTCAGCAAATTTGGCTACAGTACACACGGTCCCTTCATCCAAGTCATTAATATAGATTGTAAATAGTTGAGGCCCCAGCACTGATCCCTGTGGCACCCCACTAGTTACCATTTGCCAACCTGAAAATGACCCATTTTTCCCCGACTCTCTTTTCTGTTGGTTAGCCAATCCTCTATCCATGCTAATATATTACCCGCAATGCGTGAGCTCTTATCTTGTGGAGTAATCTTTTATGTGGCACCTTATCGAATGCCTTTTGGAAATCCAAATACACTACATCTACTGGTTCCCCTTGAACCACTACTCGTTACATCTTCAAAGAACTCTAATAAATTTGTCAAACATGATTTCCCTTTCATAAAACTATGTTGACTCTGCTTGATTGTATTATGATTTTCAAATGTCCTGCTATTACTCCCTTAATAGTGGATTCCAGCATTTTCCCAATGACAGATGTTAGGCTAACCAGCCTATCGTTTCCTGCTTTCTGTCTCCCTCCTTTCTTGAATAGGGGTGATACATTTGCGGTTTTCCAATCTGCTGGGACCTTTCCAGAATCTAGAGAATTTTGGAAGATTACAACCAATGCATCTACTATCTCTGCAGCCACTTCTTTTAAGACCCTAGGATGTAGGCCATCAGGTCCAGGGGACTTGTCAGCCTTTAGTCCCATTAGTTTGCCTAGTACATTTTCTCCAATGATAGTGATTGTTTTAAGTTCCTCCCTCCCTTTTGGCCCTTGATTATCTACTATTATTGGGATACTTTTAGTGTCTTCTACCGTGAAGACAGATACAAATTTTTTGTTCAAAATCTCTGCCATTTCCTTGTTTCCCATTATTAATTCCCCAGTCTCATCCTCTAAGGGACCAACATTATGGGCTGGATTTTGTTAATGGGAACGTGATGGAGGCGGGACTCCCACTTTTTGGGTTGTAGTCCCACCTCCATCGATTTGTGGCCAACCCACGTGATTTTCCCTTGATTGACCTTGTTGAGCCCGCCCAGCGGGCTCAGCAGGCCAATTAAGGGACACCCGGTTACAGGTGATGTCAGGGATTGATATTTCATCTGTCAAGAGCTTTTTACAGATGAAATATCAGTGTTTGACAGCTCTGTGAAGCTGTCAAACACTGACAATCTGACTTCTAACTTGAGTCCTTCTCCACAGACTCAGTTAGAAATCTCTCCAGAACAGAAAGCAGAGGCTGCAACTTTTGACAGCTCGCGGCCATTCTGCTTTCTGTGCCAGTGAGATGAGGGACTCCCGAGACCTGAAGGAAGGAAGCCTGCATTAGTAAGTAAAGGTAAGTAAAACTTATTTAAACACTTTACACACACCAAACACACTTACCTCTGCACTCATGCAACCATCACTCACCTGAACACCGGACATCTCGAACCCTCCAAGCCCTTCAGCCCGACGGTCCACCTCGCTAACTTGGCGTGGTTTGGAGCTGTCGGGAAGCCCATACTTCAGGGATAATAACAGGCAGTTAATTGGCATTAAGCCCCTTCCCGCCTCGGGGAGGCGGCTCCCAGCACAGGTCGGGTACCCGCCTCCTGGGAAACGGGCATGGAGGCGGGTTGGGGGCAGGAAGGGTTCTGCAATTTTAACACGCCTCCATTCCCGCCTCCACGGCCCTGGGAAATTCGAGCCCTTACTATTTGCATTTCCAGAAAGCATTCGATAAGGTGCCACATAAAAGGTTACTACACAAGATAAGAGCTCACAAGGTTAGAGGTAATGTATTAGCATGGATAGAGGATTGGCTAACTAACAGACAACAGAGAGTCGGGATAAATGGGTCATTTTTAGGTTGGCAAACTGTAACTAGTGGGTGCCGCAGGGATCAGTGCTGGGGCCTCAACTATTTACAATCTATATTAATGACTTGGCTGAAGGGACCGAATGTAATGTAGCCAAATTTGCTGATGATACAAAGATAGGTGGGAAAGCAAATTGTGTGGAGGACGCAAAGAATCTCCAAAGGGATATAGATAGGTTAAGTGAGTGGGCAAAACTCTGGCAGATAGAGTTTAATGTAGGAAAATGTGAGGTTATTCACTTTGGTAGGAAAAGTAAAAAAGCAAATTATTATTTAAATGGGGAGAGATTACAAAATGCTGAGGTACAGAGGGATCTGGGGGTCCTTGTACATGAATCACAAAATGTTAGCATGCAGATACAGCAAGTAATTAGGAAGGCAAATGGAGTGTTGGCCTTTATTGCAAAGGGAATGGAGTATAAAAGTAGGGAAGTCCTGTTACAACTGTACAGGGAATTGGTGAGACCACACCTGGAGTACTGCGTACAGTTTTGGTCTCCTTATTTAAGGAGGATATACTTGCATTGGAGACAGTTCAGAGAAGGTTCATGAGGTTGATTCCGGAGATGAAGGGATTGTCTTATGAAGAAAGATTGAGCAGGTTGAGCCTATACTCATTGGAGTTTAGAAAAATGAGAGGGGATCTTATTGAAACATATAAGATTCTGAAGGGGCTTAACAGGGTGGACGCAGAGAGGATGTTTCCCCTTGTGGGGGAATCTAGAACTAGGGGGCATAATTTCAGAATAAGGGGCACCCATTTAAATTGGAAATGAGGAGGAATTTCTTCTCTCAGAGGGTTGTGAATCTTTGGAATTCTCTGCCCCAGAGAGCTGTGGAGGCTGGGTCATTGAATATATTTAAGGTGGAGCTAGACAGATTTTTGAAAGGTAAGGGAGTCAAGGGTTATGGGGAGTGGGCAGGGAAGTGGAGTTGAGGCCAAGATCAGATTAGCGATGATCTTATTGAATGGCGGAGCAGGCTCGAGGGGCCAAATGACCTACTCCTGCTCCTACGTCTTATGATTTTATGTACTTTAGCTACTCTCTTCCTTTTTATATACTTGCAGAAGCACTTACTGTCTGCTTTTACATTTCTTGCTAGTTTACTCTCATAAACTATTTTCTCCCTCTTTATAATTTTTTTAGTCATCCTTTGCTGGTTTCTAAAAATTTCCCAATCTTCTGGCTTACCACTAATCTTCACAACATTGTATGCCTTTTCTTTCAATTTGACACCATCCTTAACTTCTTTAGTTAGCCACGGATGGTTCATCCTTCCTGTAGAGTCTTTCTTACTGGAATAAACCTTTGCTGAGAGTTATGAAATATCTCCTTAAATGTCTGCCACTGCTTATCTACCATCTTACCATTTAATCTATTTTTCTAGTCCACTTTAGCCAACTCTGTCTTCATACCTTTGTAATTGCCTATTTTAAGTTTAAGACACTAGTTTCAGACCCAAGTTTCTCACCCTCAAACTGAATGTGGAATTCTATCAAGTTATGCTAACTCTTCCCCAGAGGATCCTTTACTATGAGATCATTAATTAACCCTGTCTCATTATACATTACCAGATCCAAAACAGCCTGTTCCCTGGTTAGTTCCACAACGTATTGTTCTAAGAAACCGTCCCGGATACACTCTATGAACTCGTCTTCAAGGCTACCTTTGCCAATTTGATTTGTCCAATCGATATGAAGATTAAAATCGCCCATGATTATTGCAGTACCTTTCTTACAAGCCCTCATTATTTCTTGATTTATACTTTGTCCTACAGTGTAGCTACTGTTAGGGGGCTTATAGACTACTCCCACCAGTGACTTCTTTCCCTTATTATTTCTTATCTCCATCCAAACTGATTCTATATCTTGATCTTCCGAGTCAAGATAATTTCTCAGTACTGTACTGATATCATCCTTTATTAACAGAGCTACCCCACATCCTTCCGAAATGTCAAATACCCCTGAATATTCAGTTCCCAGCCTTGGTCACCTTGCAACCACGTCTCTGTAATGGCTGTTAGATCATACTCATTTATTTCTATTTGTGCCGTCCATTCATCTATCTTGTTACAAATGCTGCGTGCATTCAGATAAAGAGCCTTCAATTTTGTCTTTTTTACATTTTTCCCTACTCTGGCCCTATTTGCTGGTGCATTCTTATGTTTGTACGCTCTGTCCCTTCATGTCACACTCTGGTTTTCATTGCCCATATCGCAACCCTGCATTATTGCCCTGTCCTGTCTCTTTAACTTTCTAAATTTCCCCTTGCTTGAACCCTCCCCCTCCCCCCCACTATTTAGTTTAAAGCCCTATCTACAGCCCTAGTTATTCGATTCGCCAGGACACTGGTCCCAGCATAGTTCAAGTGAAGCCCATCCCAATGGAACAGCTCCCTCTTTCCCCAGTACTGGTGCTAGTGCCCCACGAATCGAAACCCACTCTCCCACACCAATCTATGAGCCACGCAATCAACTCTCTGATCTTATTGACCCTATGCCAATTTGCTTGTGGCTCAGGTAGTAATCCTTTGTGGTTCTGCTTTTTACTTTAGCCCCTAGCTGCTCATACTCCCTCAGCAAAACCTCTTTCTTAGTCTTACCTATGTTGTTGGTACCTACAGGGAATATGACAACTGGATCCTCCCCTTCCCACTCCAAGTTCCTCTTCAGCCTGGGCAGGCAACACAGCCTTCGGGACTCACGCTCTCAGCTGCAGAGAACAGTATCTATCCCTCTAACTATACTGTCCTCTACCACTACTACATTCATTTTTACTACCCCAACTTGAATGGCCTCCTGTACCACGGTGCCGTGATCAGTTTGCTCATCCTCCCTGAAATCTCTGCTCTCGTTCGCACAGGCTGCAACAACCTCGTACTTGTTGGACAAGTGCAAGGGTTGAGGCGCCTCCAATGCTACCTTCTGGATCCCCAAACCTGCCTCACTCCCTAAACCTCTCTGCCTCACTCCTGTCCCTGACCACGGCCCAAGTATTTAACATAAGGGGTGTGACTGCCTCCTGAAACAAAATGCCCAGGTAACCCTCCCCCTCCCTGATGCATCACAGTGTCCGAAGCTCGGACTTCAGCTCGTCAGCTCTGAGCCGAAGTTCCTCGAGCTGCAGACACTTATTGCAGACGTGGTCGCTGTGGATTACACTGGGGTCCAACAGCTCCTACATGCTACAGCTGCAACACATCACCTGTCCTGTCATCTATTGTATTTTATTTAACTAATTAAATTATTTAAGTTTTGAAATATCACTCAATTATCTGAGTATAGTTTTTAATCTATAATCACGGCTCTTAATTTAAACCAATGCCCTAGTTTAGAGAAAAAAAGAAAACAAGAGAAAAAGTGAAATATTCACCAACCAATCACTTACCTGCTTTCCTGTGACGTCACACTTTGATTTTTTTTTTCCCTTTCCCCACCCATCCCACAGATCCGTCCGCTCCTGGATAGTTGTTTTTATCTCTGCCGCTCCTCCCCTGGTCCCACTCTCGCCTCTGGTGCTGTTGTTTTTATCTCTGCCGCTCCTCCTCTGGTCCCGCTCTCGTCTCGGGTCTCGGGCGCTGTTGTTTTTATCTCTGCCGCTCCTCCCCTGGTCCCGCTCTCACTTCTGATCTTGGGTCTCAGGCGCTGTTGTTTTTATCTCTGCCGCTCCTCCCCTGGTCCCGCTCTCGCCCTTGGACCACATAATTAATGTCGGTAGCTAGTGAAGGGTTAGCGAGATTGGAAGCTCTTATTGACTATGATAAAATGAAGCATTTTTTTCTATGATGGATTTCTTATTGGATTATTTCTTGCTGGACAAGAAACATGGAGTTAAAATTAGGTACAGTTAGCTGATCATTCAAGCTGTATGTGGTATTAATACCATTTCATAGGTATTAATATGCATCTGTAGGTTGTTCCTGTGAAGCAAAATGTCCCTATCTCTGTAATCTCCTCCAGCCCCACAACCCCCTGAGATATCTGCGCTCCTCTAATTCTGGCCTCCTGAGCATCTCTGATTTTAATCACTTAACCACTGGCGGCATAGGCCCCAAGCTCTGGAATTCCCTCCCTAAACCTCTCTGCCTCACTACCTCTCTTTCCTCCTTTAAGACACTCCTTAAAACCTACCTCTTTGACCAAGCTTTTGGTCATCTGCCCTAATTTCTTCTTATGTGGCTCGGTGTCAAATTTTGTTTTATAACACTCCTGTGAAGCGCCTTGGGATGTTTTACTACGTTAAAGGTGCTATATAAATAAAGTTGTTGTTGGTTTAATACACTAATCTCTGTTAAAGGCAGAACTTTGTCAGCAGTCCGTCCAGCAGTCTCTCTGATAGCTGGATGGATAAATGTTAATTGCTTGCAACCGCGGGTTGAAGCAGTTGGAATAGATCAGTGGTATTTCAGGAAGGGGGTCAATCCATTCAATTCAAAAAAGCATTCTGTGAATGGCTGACCACTTATATATAGTTATATAAGAAGCGCAAGAGGAGATGTTCCACCCCTTGGAAGGCACAGAATTCTGCTATAGCCACTTCCATGGCCTGGATCCACATTATGATCCCCACATCATTGAAGATGCTGGTATGCCTCTTCTCATTCACTACGCTGGGTGCGATTGAGGGTGCATAGGGAGTTCCCGCCTCTGGCCCTGCCCCCTCTAATGCGGGTGCCCTTGTGAGGGGTGGACAGAGGTTCCGCCCCTTACAAGGCTCCGCAGATACAGGCAGCGCAGCCTGGGACCCAGCATATTTGGGTTCTAGCCTATTTTCCAGCCCCTCTACTGCACCCTTGCCAGAAAGGTTCCGCAATTCCAAGCCTCCGATGTACTTACAGCACCGCTCACATTCAAACTACTGCTACTTTCCCTTCATTACAGAAAATGTTGTATCTATGCTTTAATGCGTTCAATCAAGCATGTAGATACGTCGAATTAAATCAGAGTCAGGCAGACAGGCTTATAACTGCGATGTTCGCTTTATTGCGTAAAATGGCCGACTGCCGTTTTCCCGGGTAATTCCCATAATGCAATGCACATTGCATTACCGTATTGACTGGTGTCAAACTCGCAATCAATACACGACATCCCCCTTTTCCTTGGAAACAAACTTGCAGTTTACAAACAGTTGCTTACAATAACACTGCATAACTTATTTGGTTTATAAACTTTTTACAAACTTGTGTCTTACCACACAACTAAATAATTCCCAGGTTTAAACATTTAACATCACCCATGCAGTTCTCGCACAGTTTATGTTGTGACATAATCAGATAGTCTTTGGGGTTTTCTTTTAACCCTTTGAGGTCTGGCTGTATTGGGTATGTCTGACATGTTGGTGTCAGTGGGTATTGCCTGTGTCACAGTGATATATGTGTCAGGTCTACTATACTGTCCTCAGTCCCTTGTGTTTCCTCCTGCTCATGGAGTGTCTCCTTTGGTCCATTGGTTCTGTATTTCTTCACAAACGTAGTGTTTCTCGAGTAGCGTGCTCCGTCTGGAGATTCTACTACTACTTGACTCCCTGTTTTACTCAAAACTTTGTGGGGTGTGGCATTAAAAGGAGTGGTGAACTTGTCCACTTTGTCCTGCCGTACCAGCACCGTGTCGCCAACTTCCACCTCTGAGTATTGTGTTCTCCGCTGCTCACCTGCGTACAGTTTGGACTTGCCTTTTTGTTCTGCGTCCCGGTCACGTACTTCCATGTCTGCGCGCGACTCTGTGATGTCTGGCAGCTTTCCTCTCATTTTCCGTTTAAAGAGCAGCTCTGCTGGGCTCTTTCCTGTCATGGCATGGTCAATGCTCCTGCACACAGTCACATATTTTCTAAGTTCACGTTTCCAATCTAGTCCTTCTGACTGAGCAATTCTGATTCTCTTCATCAGCGATGCATTCTGGCGCTCGACTTCTCCATTAGCCTGAGCCCATTTTGCTGTCGTTTTCAGGTGTTTGATCCTGTTGTTTTCACAGTATTCTTTGAATAATTCAGATCTGAATTGGGGACCATTATCAGATTTGCAGGTGATTGGCAAACCATGACGGCTGAAGATTGACTCTAAACTATCAATAACCTTCTCTTGTTGTGGAGGTCATGATGTCGTATTCATAGTAGTGACTATAATAATCAACTACCGCAAGAATGGAGTGGTTGGATGGCAAGGGTCCCAGTAAGTCTATAGCTACATCCTGCCAGAGGCCCTCCGGTAATGGTGTTGGTCTCAACGGTTCAGGTGGGTTGGGTCTGGCTACTATCTGACAGCCGTGGCACGCTTTACAGTGTTTTTTCAGCTGCCTTGTCCATGCCAGGCCACCAAACCTTGGTTCTGAGATGTTGCTTTGTTCCAACTATTCCCAAGTGTCCTTCATGTGCCAATACCAGGGCTCGTGCGTGTAATACTGTGGGTAGCACGATGCGTGTTCCCCGAAGAACTAGGTACCCCACTACGCACAGCTCGTTTGCAATTGCTGCATAAGCTTTACAGTTCTCAAAATATCCGTTTGTGATTGCCTTCCATATCTCAATCAGCTCTGGGTTGGTAGCAGAGGCTTCCTCCACCTCTCTAGTAGTGAGTGCTTTTGGTGTCGCACTCACAGCTACAAATCTCACGTATTCATCTGAGCCATGAGAATATCTCTCCTGTTTTGCTGTCTCCCCCAGCAATCGTGACAGTGGGTCTGCAATGTTTTGCTTGCCTGGAATGTGTATCACCTTAAAATTGTACGGCTGTAATCTAAGTACCCATCTCTCTATACGGGCACAGGGTTTAGAGTGTGGGCCGTATATCACTTGTAATGGCTTATGGTCAGTTACCAAGTTAAATTTTCAGCCATACACATATGGATGCAGCCTCTCACAAGCCCATACAAGAGCTAAGGCCTCGCTCTCTGAGAGTATTTCCTCTCACAGTCTGTTAAACTACGACTTGCATAGCATATTGGCACCTCTTGTCCCTGTTGGTCCTGAACTAGTACTGCGCCTAAACCTACAGGACTGGCATCTGCTATCACCTTGGTTGGTGCGTCCTTATCAAAATACAGGTAGACTACCCTTTATCCGGACTTCCGAAAACCGAAACCCTCTAAAAACCGAAGGTTTTTTCGTTCAGCGTAAGTCGTGCGTACGAACGAAAAAACCTTCGGTTTTTAGAGGGTTCCGGTTTCGGAAGTTCGGATAAAGGGTAAGTCGTGCGCACGACCCCCCACCGACCCCCCCCCCCCGCGGACCCCGCCGGCCCCGACAACCGCCGATCCCCCCCGCCGACCCCCCCGCGGACCCCGCCGGCCCCGACAACCGCCGACCCCCCCGCGGACCCCGCCGGCCCCGACAACCGCCGACCCCCCCCGCGGACCCCGCCGGCCCCGACAACCGCCGACCCCACCAGCCCCCGAGGACCCCGCCGGCCCCGACAACCGCCGACTCCGCCAGCCCCGACCCCCCCGCGGACCCCGCCGGCCCCGACAACCGCCGATCCCCCCCGCCGACCCCCCCCGCGGACCCCGCCGGCCCCGACCCCCGCCGACCCCGACTGACTTACGCTGAGCGTCAGCGTAAGTCGTGCGCACGACCCCCCGCCGACCCCCCCCCCGCGGACCCCCGCCGACCCCCCCGCGGACCCCTGCCGACCCACCTTCCGAAATCCGAAATTCTCCTTTATCCGAAACTCGGCTGGTCCCGAGGTTTTCGGATAAAGGATAGTCTACCTGTATGCTAAAGTGCCGGCTCTGGCCAACTCTTCCTTGAGTGCACTGAATGACTGTCTCTGTTGTGATCCAAATTTAAATGGTGTGTCTTTTCTCGTCAGGCGTCGCAGTGGCTCTGATAGCGTTGCAAACTGCGGGATGAATCTGCTACTGTACCCAACGAGTCCCAAGAAACTCCTCACCTCTGTAGCATTCTCTGGTTCCCGAGCTTCTGCCACCGTTCGCTCTCTCTCTGCTGTTGGTCTGATGCCCTTTTCAGACAACAGGATTCCCATGAAAATCAATCGGTCCATGTTAAATTGGCACTTCTCTGAGTTTAGTGTCAGTCCACTTTCCATTAGTCTGGTCATGACAGCATGCAGGCGTCTGTCGTGCGTTTCCTGGTCGTGTGCATGCACGATAATGTCGTCTGAGATGTTTTCAACATCCTCTATTCCAGCTAAGGCATTAGCTATCTCATGCTGATATTGCTCACTAGCTGAAGATACACCGAAGCCTCTTGTACCTGTATACTCCGTTATGTACTGCAAACGTTGTGATTTCTCGTGACTCAGGGGTCAGTTCTAGCTGGTGATAACCCCATTTCAGGTCTAGCTTACTAAACACCGTCGAGCCGTTCATACCTTGGAGTATCTCATCAATGGTGGGGATTGGATATTGTTCCCTCACTATTGCCTGGTTTGCTCGTCTCATGTCTAGGCATAACCTTACATCCTTATCCGCTTTTTGTACAATAACCACAGGATTTACCCATGGGGCGGGACCAGTTACAGGTTCGATAATGTCCATGGCCCTCAATTGTTTTATTTTGGCCTCTACTGCCCCCCTTAAGTTGAATGGTATACGCCTGAGTGGCTGGGCCACAGGCTTCACTTGTGGGTCGATATACAAACTGATCTGTTTTGTGTTCAGCCTTCCTACTCCCTGGAACACCTTTGGATACCGCTGTTCTAGTAGCTGTCTTACATCTACCACAGCTGAGACATCTGCGCCTATTTTTAAAACTCCCAGTTACATAGCTGTCTCCCTTCCTAGCAACGGCTCTCCATGGCCTTTAACCACAATGAACTCTGCCTGCTCAGTTCTCTTATCTATTGTAATCCCACATGTGAATACACCTTTAACTGACAGTGGTCGGCTAGAAGCATAAGAGAATAACTTTCTGTCTTAGGGACATGTGACTGACACTTAATGTGTTCTGACTTTAATCCTTCCCATGTATTCTCATCTATCACATTACTAGTTGCACCCGAATCAATTAACATTCTCAGGTTTACTCCCCCCACACAAAAGGTAAGTCTCTCTGTCTTGTTTTGCACACTTTGTACAAAAATAATAAATTGCAGGACAACGGAGTATTACAGTTTAAACTATTTTAATGAAGCATCAGGTCTGTGCTTACTCATATCAGTACAGCACCGTGTGGACAAGATGGAGTCAGGACCCCCCTGGGTCTTCCAAACAATAGCAGTCCTTACAAATGCCTGCAGGCCAATGACAACTCAGCATGTGATCACATGTGAATATAATAGGTATTCCTCACAGATGCCTGCGGGTCAATGATAAATCAATATGCAAATGTTACACTCTCTGTCACGTTATTTCCAGTAACAGCAAATGCAAAGTCATTTTGTTCCTCTATATTGTTCACACTGTGTTTCTTTGTACCCTTTGTGCGGCATACTTTGGAGAAATTATCCTTTCCCTTGCACTTATGACACGTTTGTCCGCGTGCTGAGCATTTCGGATCTCTGCCCATGTGGTCTGTGTGTCCACATCTGTAACATTTCCTTTCGTTCCTATCGCCATTTCCCTTTGGTTTCTCTGTCGAGCTTTTCGCATAATACCCTCTTTTCTGTGTAACACGACGAACAGTATCTGTCTCCGCCTTCTCTGTACATGACATGACTGACATCTGCTCCTCGACGTTTTCACATTGTGAGGCCAATTGTAACGTGTGGGCGAGCGTTAGACCTTGCCCTTCCTTTAGCAATTTCCTCCGCACATAGGCTGACGTGCACCTACTCAGGATAGCGTCTCTTATTTGATTATCCGCATCCCCCCCAAAAGCACAGTCTTTAGCAGCCTGCCGCAAGCGAGTAGCAAATTGTTGCACAGTCTCACCTGTCTTCTGGGACAACTTATGAAAAGTCTGTCTAGCAAATGCTGCGTTGACCTGGGGCACGAAGTAGTGATTCAAAGCACTAACCACCGCCGTGTAGTCTGCTGGCTCTCCTGTGTCCGGTAGAGTCGAAAAGATATCCTGGACATCTGGTCCTGCTAGGTGTAGAAGTAGCGCTCTTCTCCTCTGCTTTGTGGCACCTGTAGAGGTATCGTTGATAATGAGTCCTTTGCCGTCGGCGTAAAGCTCAAAAGACGTTAACCACCTCGTCCATCTTGGACCCAATGTGGCTGGCTCGGCGAAGCATGCAAAATTTTGAATGCCGGTCTTCTCCATCCTAGCTAACTAAAACTTGGGCAACTACCTATCTAAAATGATTCCATTCGTTATCCTCGTCGCCAATGTTGTATCTATGCTTTAATGCGTTCAATCAAGCATGTAGATATGTCGAATTAAATCAGAGTCAGGCAGACAGGCTTATAACTGCGATGTTCACTTTATTGCGTAAAATGGCCGACTGCCGTTTTCCCGGGTAATTCCCATAATGCAATGCACATTACATTACCGTATTGACTGGTGTCAAACTCGCAATCAATACACGACAGAAATCATGTGGTTATTTATTAGTATTTAAAAAGTGTAGTTTCATTATGTGTTCATTCTCATCACCTGATCTGATTCCTGGCTGGAGTCAGAAATTAAAATAGTTTTGCTTTCCAAAGCTGTGATAGGGGAGGGAACAGATGATGTAAATAGTAACACAATCAAAGATTGAAGTGAAAGTGATTAAAAATAATACCTGTACAGCTGAATAAACAGTTTAAGGCTGCTCCAGGGGCAGATCATAATCGAGTAAGAATTTTTGCCAAGCATCCTCCATTACAGTAGCTTATAAAACACATTAAAGATGTCTCAAATACATTGCACACTTTAGCTAATCACATCTTATTGTTTACTTAATTCGCAAGTAAAATCAGATTTTTGTTTGGATTGAAAAAATAGTTATAGCGGATCTGCCATGACTGAGTGTGAAATAAGAACCCTATCGACATGACTGAGTTCCAGCCAGCCTCATGAGGGGAGACATTTATCATAATCTCAATGCTCTATATTCTACTTATAACCCTTGAAATGAGCAAAGGAAACTGTTTGGTGCTACAACTTTGGCACTGCAATGGAAACATGGCTTTTATTAAACTTCCAGCTGAAAATTGGTGAGGTGATAAAAATAAGTCATTTTTAACCTTGTTCTGATTTACAAGTTTTCTGATAATTTCATCATAATTCTGAACAGCCCATCTCATATATATAACTTTCATAAATAACTGTAAAACACCAACCCATTGCCTTTTACATTTTCAAGCTTTTAAATTGAAATCTCTGAACTATATTGTTTGGATTTTCCTCTTGGCAAGGCTCCCACTGGAGGAGCATCAGAGAGGGCCTCTGGGCTGCCAGTGTGACTCTGCTCTGGCCTCGGTGAATTTCCCAGATAATTTGGCAGATTAAAATATACCTGGCGAACTCCTTGCATTATTGTTGCTTTCTTTTGGGAGCTCATCTCTGTGGGTGGAGGGATGATGATGGCAATAGCTGCGGCTCTTACCACAGTCTGTTGGCGGGTCTCGGACAGACTGAAATGGAAATGATCTGTTTACGCCCAATTTTCCTGTCTCAGCTCGTTCGCCTAATCTCAGGTTTGAATTTGGATTGTTTTAAAGAGCAGACAAATGGTGGAAGAGGACGATTGTAAGTAAGTTAAATTTAAAGGGATGGAAACAATTAAAGGGGTTATCACAGCAGGGGGACAAGAATTCGGAAGGCCTTTAGAGAGCCTCAAAAGATATCTCAACCCATTATCAGTTTTCATCAAGGGGACTTAGAAGAGATTGGCAAAAATTAAGGGAAAGAAAACCCAAGGCATTTTGGTGGGTGTGAACTATCAGGTTACACTGGCTGTTGGTCACTCTGCCATGCAGTCTTTCATGCATTGCCACTGAAAACAGGACAAGCTATGACCAGTGCTTCTGAAGAAGTATAAGGCATTAACATATCTTAGTGATGCAATCGGGGTCTGCTGTCCGACCTTCCTTTTGGAAGAGGAACCTTCACTTATAACAATTGTCTGCCAAAGTGAGAGATTTTCACCTCTGTTTAGTGTTACTGAGGTAAAAAATTTTTTATAAAGGCTCATGAGAATTTTAATTGTCAGTAGGGGGGAAAAAAACAAAAGGTTAATTAAAATTGTTAGGAAAGGAGTCAAATACACACCTACATATCACTTCCAGGGTACTTACTGCTGCCAAGCAACTCTGGACTTGAATTTTACCTTTTCAAGTGGGCGTTCTTTACATCAGGGGTCCTGTATGCCAGAACTATGAAAACTGGCATTCATGTCTGACAAGTTCCCAAATGAATATTGAAATACAGCACCTGTCTGTTTGTGGAAGGTGCTTCTGCTACCACAGGTCCTGCTCTTATCTATTCTGCCTGAAAATTGGGCAGTAATGGCTGGAGATCGTGCCCACAAGGAATCTCCACCGCTGACCCCGGGAGACTTTGCCACATAGGCGCATTGTCGAAGAGGCCGATAGGTCCAGCTGAAGATTGCCTGGTGGGATGGGGGAGGGGTGGTTGTCAGGTTCTATTCCCCCCACCACCACTCCAGGAAACGTTAGAGGTGCCCGGGGTTGTTCTTGTTATAATTTTTTTAAATAATTTTGCTGCCAAATAGATGGGGGTCCAGGCCATGATCCTGCCCAGAACCTCTAGGGGGGTCCTACAGTTACCAGTTGTCAGGGAGGTATGCCTGGCCCTGACGCCGCACTCTCTTACAATGATGGCCATGTTTAGGGTGAACAGAGGCTCCAACCCCAACAGGCCAAATCATAAAATCCTGCGGAAAGACCTAGGGGGAGAAATTCAGTATTGCCCCGTTTGGGGCACAGTTATCGGCTGGGTGCAAAGTTTAGCGCCTGCCGCTAATTATCACCTTCAACTGCAAACTTGGCTTCTATCACCCCTGGAGATGATTGGAGCGCTAAATCAGGCGCTACACACCTCTCTTAAGGTGCTAACGCCGAGGCGCAAGGCGCTACCTCAGAGCGCTGGCGAAGCTCATGTGATGTCAGTCAGCAATGGAACACAGACATGCTGGCGCCGGCCAGTTCTTAAAGGGGAGGGTCGATCTTGCTCTCCATCCACACCCTGCTCATTGCAGCCTTGAATATCAGCCTGGAGAGACCTGTACATCAAATCTGCTGGAAAGAACAATGGAGAGGCCCAGGGAAAGAGCTCAGAGTGCAGCCCCCATAGTCTCTTCTAAATCGATGCAAGGAAGGTCAAATCAAAATGAACCTGCGAAATGCTGCTCAGTACCCAAAACTCCTTCACACAGCGTTGAATCTCTCCAGAAGTCTCTCTCTCTCAGAATGCGTGGTGCAAAAATGTCGCCGACAAAAAAAGGCAGGAAGCGGTTGCCTTTAAATAGCGCTCCCCCAGTCCCTTCCCAACAGCAAAATGCTCCCCTCAACCTGTCGTTGCTAGCGGCAGGGGGCGCCACTCAATATCCGGTCCAGGGCGCTACTGGGGCATTGCACACTCAACTGACGTCATGATCTGCGGGCGCAGGAGATCGTGGCAGTAGTGTTTAGCGCCACCGCAAAATGTCTGGTCAATTTCGCGAGCGGCGCAAACATTGCCGCGCCCGGGCGCTAGTTGCTTTGCGCCCCATTAGCACCCTCTTAGGGCGCTAACGGGAGGCGCAAAGCAACCAAATTTTTCCCTCCTAGTTTCCAGCTGTTCAAACAGGTTCCCACCAAAGTTATGGCAGGAGTACACTAGAATAGACACTGATTTGTGGAGATTTACCTTTTTAGAGGTGAATTTTAACCTCTAAAAACGGGTGGGTTGGCGTTGGCTGAGATGTTAAAACTTTAGAAATCTCAAACCCGACACCAACCCGCCTACAACCCGCCCACTTTTGGGTTTAATGGAGGCTAGGCAAGGGGCAGGCAGCCAACCCGCCTCCAGGAGGTGGGTTGGCAATTTAAATATTTTAATGAGGCGGCCAGCTTCCAATTTAACCTGCTTGGAAGGTTTACCCTTGCTGGCCGGGTTTCCGGGCTTCGGGAAACCCGAGCTCCACAGCATGTGGGAAAACCCGGACTTCTGGGTTTCCCATCCTAAACTCCACCCCCCGCCTACGTAACCTGCCCCTGTCAATATCAGGGCCTTAGTTTTTGTGGGAGAGGGAAATTGATGAAATTATTTAATTATGAAAGGTCTGTGAAGTCGTCAAATTGAGAAACATATAAAGAATCATAGAATAGTAAAGCACAGAAAGAGGCCATTCGGCCCATTCGAGTCTGCGCCGCCTTTTTCGAAGAGTAATCCAGTTAGTCCCACTCCCCCTCTCTTTCCCCATATCCCTCCCAATTTTTCTCCTTCAAGTATTTATCCAATTCCCTTTTAAAAGCTACTATTGAATCTGTATCCACCACCCTATCAGGCAGTGCATTCCAAATCCTAGCCACTCATTGCGTAAAAATGTTTTTCCTCCTGTCGCCTCTGGTTCCTTTGCAAATCACCTTAAATCTGTGCCCTCTGGTTATTGACCCTTCAGCCATTTGAAACAGTTTCTCTTTATTTACTCTGTCTAAACCCTTCATGATTTTAAACACCTCTATCAAATCTCTTCTCACCCTTCTTTGCTTTAAGGAGAACAACCCCAGCTTCTCCAGTCTATCCACGTAACTGTAATCCCTCATCCCTGGAACTATTCTAGTAAATCTCTTCTGTACCCTCTCCAAAGCCTTCATGTCCTTCTTAAAGCATGGTGCCCAGAATTGGACACAATACTTCAGCTAGGGCTGAACTAGTGTTTTATATAGATTTAGCATAACTTCCTGGCTTTTGTACTCTATGGGCTCGAATTTCCCTGGGCCATGGAGGTGGGAATGGAGGCGTGTGGGGTGTTAAAATTGCAGAATCGGAGGGCACGAACCCTTCCCACCCCCAACTCCCTCCATGCCCATTTCCCAGGAGGCGGGTACCCGACCTGTGCTGGCAGCCGCCTCCCCGAGGCGGGAAGGGGATTAGTGGCAATTAGTTTTTGGCCTAATCCCTATTTTTATCCCTGAAGTGTGGGCTTCCCGACGGCTCCAAACCACGCCAAGTTAGCGAGGCGGACCGTCGGGCTGAAGGGCTTGGAGGGTTCGAGATGTCCAGTGTTCAGGTGAGTGATGGGTGCATGAGTGCAGAGGTAAGTGTGTTTGGTGTGTGTAAAGTGTTTAAATACGTTTTAGTTACCTTTACTTACTAATGCAGGCTTCCTTCAGGTCTCGGGAGTCCCTCATCTCACCGGCACAGAAAGCAGAATGGCCGCGAGCTGTCAAAAGTTGCAGCATTCAGCTTTCTGTTCTGGAGAGATTTCTACCTGAGTCTGTGGAGAAGGACTCAAGTTAGAAGTCAGATTGTCAGTGTTTGACAGCTTCACACCTTCAGTCCGAAAAACAGCCATTCTCTGTTCCTATCCCTTAGCTAATATTATATCAATGCTGCTACTGCCCCTTTTATCCCATGGGCTTCAATTTTGCTAACAAACCTCAAAGTGAACTAAGCAAAGACTATTATTTACTCAAGTTTAACAAGAACCACTGAGATCACTAAACAAAAATTACCTACATATTAAGGGGGGAAAATTCGGTTGGTTAGTGCCTCCCATTAGCGCCTCTGGGGGGTGCTAATGGGGCACTAGGAACTTACGTTTTCAAGTTGGGAAGGGGCTGGGGGAGCGCTATTTAAAGGCGGGCGCTTCCTGCCTTTTCTTGTCGGCAAAATTTTTGGTACACGCAGATTGAGAGGGAGAGAGGCGTCTGGAGAGATTTATCACTGTCCTAAGGAGTTTTGGCCCTCAGCACCACTTTTGAGGTTCCTAAGCCCCGAGCTCTTTCCCTGGGCCTATCCATTAGTGCTTCCAACACAATTGCTTTAGAGATCTCTCCTGGCCGAGATTTAAGGCTGCAATGAGTCGGGTGTGGCTAGCCAGAAAGATGGCCCCTCCCCTTTAAGAACTGAATAGCGCCAGTCTGTCTGGCTTCCATGGTAACTGACATCGCCTGAGCTTCGGTAGCGTTCTGAGGTAACGCCTCGCTTCCTGACGTTTGTGCCTTAAGTGAGGTGTGTAGCGCCTGATTTAGCACTCAAATCACCTCCAGGGGCGATAGAGGCGAATTTTGCATTGGAGGTGATAATTGGCGCCAGGCGCTAAACTTTGCACCCGGCCGATATTAGCGCTCCAAAATGGGCGATACCCAATTTTTTCCCCCAAATATCTAGGTACTCAACCAAGATACTTATTTTAAAATCCTTGGGTTCTGTGGTTCCACTTCTTCTTTTGAATTGGGTGTGAGAACTGCCTTCCTCCTCTCCACCAAGCTCCTACTATCACCAAATTCGCAGCTTCCACTCTGTTTGCGATCCACTCCAATTGTGATTCACCCAGCTCTATCTCCAAGCTCCTATATAATAACTAGTTTTTGTTTTAAACTTTTTTGCCAGGTTTCTCATCTCCCCTCCTCCTTTGAGTTGTCTCCTTGCTGGGTACTGTTCCATAAGTGTGAGTCACCATTCAGTGGCTTATCTAAATGGTCATTATTGATGAGTATCCAATAGGTTACAGGGAGCATTAGAGCCAAGACTGATCCTGCCCTCACCAGACATCCACGAACATGTATTCTATCAGTAGTTTCTGGATAGCAATTGGAAGTAGGAACCCTACCGGATTGTTCCTTCACTAGCCCTGGGCTGCCAAGGGTATTTGTAACATCCCTACTGTCACCTCAGCCGCAATCAGCTAACTCAACACACAACAGAGATGGAACCTGGGAACCTCCTGGTCTGTATGGCTCAGCTACGCATTGCTTTGACCAGCTGAGCATCGGGGAAGCAATAGCTTACTTTTAGGGTGGTAGAAGTTTGGAACTCTCTTCCGCAAATGGCAATTGATGCTAGATCAGTTGTTAATTTTAAATCGGCGTTTGATAGCTTTCTGTTAACCAAAGGTATTAATGGATATGGGCCAAAGGCGGATATATGGAGTTAGGTCGCAGATCAGCCATGATCTCATTGAATGGAGGAGCAGGCTCGAGGGGCTGAATGGCCTACTCCTGTTCCTATGTTCCTAAATTGGAAGAAAAATCAGTATTAACAAAAAGTGTTGGATTTACAGACATTGCCTTCTTGCATGAATATGCTGCTTATGTTGAGAAAAGCCACTTTGAGTGGACGACCCAGACTCTAAATTATTGGCTCAAATGCAGGGAACGACGTTTATAATTAAAACAAATTAGTGCATAGTGCTTGGCTAAGGTCAAATGAGACCAAGATATTTTTCTCCACAATTTTTAAATCCTTTTACAAAAAGAATTCTGCATATCTTTTTTCCTCAACACCTTTTTTGCTGTTCCCTTTATATATAAGCAGGTGTTCTGGCAGGTTATAGGCTGTGGATACTGTTTCAAATAAATTCAGTGATATTGATGCCAAGCTTAAAATCATAGAGAGTAAAGCTGTGAGCCCATCTGTTTGTGTGTGGTGCGGCTGATAGTGGGCACGGTTCTTCTGGCACTGCCTGATTAAAACTACTGTGGCTATAATCCAGCACCCTTCTCCTCAATGGTCTTCCTGTGGAGGACCTGATGTATAAAGGAGCTTTGAGCCACCTGTCTTGTCAGTCTGTAAGATAGAGTTGCTAACAAAATGGTTACTGGAAAGCCTGTCTGCTGCCAAGACAACCCACTATGGATCACTTTAGTAGTGTTTAGGAGTAAAGCCTGGCTCTTAGAATTACAAAGCTGCCACCAAACCCTCTAGGTCATTCAGATCCGTAACTGTTAATATAAAAATCTTCTGGATTTGTGACTATAAGATTTATTATTTGGATTGACTAAATAGGATTAAATGAATTAACAAAATCTGTAGAAGGTTTCCTGCCCTTGAAACTGAAAAGGCTTTGCATATAATTAGAACAAAATATTTTCCATTGGAAAATTGCTCTCGTGCATAATGACTAAAATGATTACAATACGATTGTCTTTTGTCTTTTACACAGTGAGAATGATAAGTAATGGAGGTGTTCATGGATATAGGGGCACATGTCAGGCCTCCAGTCTTCTCCCTCAGAACACCATTTTAGTGGCATGTAGGAGACGACATCAGGCTCCCCTGTACAAGTTCCAGACATGCAGCCAGCAGTGGCACCACGCTCCCATGAAGGAGGGGCACCTCCTTTCCATGACCCTTTTATAGAATACAGGCAGCCAACCAACTCTTGTGATAAATAACTATAATGTAACTATTTCTTCCCCTCCCACCCCCCCACCCCCATTTTCCTTAGAATCCTTAGGTGTATCTCGTCAGGTTCTGGCACTTTGCCTTTCTCTATCTTAACTAACATCAATAACACTTTCCTTTTTTTTAAATAATATCCCTCATCTCACTTTTGACCAATTCAGGATTTAGCTCCTCCCTAATATACTTCTCTTTTGTAAACATTGAAGTCAAGTGCTTATTAAATATCCCTGCCAATTTCACCTCACTATCCTCCTCGTGGGAGTCTCACCTCACATTTGATAATTCTCTTTTTACTGATATATTTGTAGAATACTTTACTGTTCTTTTTAATATTGGTTGAGATTCTCGCCTCTTACCGTCTCCTTGTTTTCTTATCCATTACATAATCTCTTTCCTTTATTTATATTATCTCTTATAATGTTTATCATACCTAAAGGTCCCATATACCCTCTTCTTCAATTTTAGGCAGTCTGAAATTTGAAGTAGTTTTTTTTTAATGGTATATATTTTTTCTGCAATTTTGTAAATTTTTTAAGAAGATCCCATTGTTGATCTACATTCCTCTGTGCCAATTTCACTTTCCACTTCATCTCAGCTAGCTCATTCCTCATCTTTCTAAAATTTCTCTCATTCAAATCTGGTGTCCTTTTTGTACGAATGTTTTTCTTCAGTGATAAGAAGACTTCAGTGGTTGGATGTGCTGTGATGCCCCTTACTACAGTTACTGAGTCTTCAGAGTGACGGTCATCGGGATGGGCTCATCTATGTACTTCTGCCTCCAAAGCTACTGGTGCTACTTCCTTAGAAATGTCCAAGTCTAGGCCTATATGTATGGTGCAGTTGTGCAGGGTACAGCAGGCTACAACTATGCTGGACACATGAGCTGGAGCATACTGCATTGGCCCTCCTGACCTGTCTAGGCCCCTTTAAAACCCCAGTGGTCCTTTCAATGACCATTCTGGTACAGGTGTGTGCCTCGTTATAACGCTCCTCTGCTGCAAGTCGGGCCACTTTGAGTGGGGTAATTATCCATGGGAGCAGTTGGTAAGCTTTGTCACTCACAAGCCACCATTGACATGATTTTCGTGTAAATCGTGCTTGACTAATCTACTGGAATTTTTTGAGGATGTAACTGGTAGAATAGATAAGGGAGAACCAGTGGATGTGGTGTATTTGGACTTTCAGAAGGCTTTCGATAAGGTCCTGCATAAGAGATTAGCGTGCAAAGTTAAAGCACATGGGATTGGGGGTAAGGTACTGACTTGGATAGAGAACTGGTTGGCAGACAGGAAGCAAAGAGTTGGAATAAACGGCTCTTTTTCCGAGTGGCAGGCAGTGACTAGTGGGGTACCGCAGGGATCGGTGCTAGGACCCCAGTTATTCACAATACATATTAATGATCTAGACGAGGGAACTAGATGTAATATCTCCAAGTTTGCAGACGACACAAAGCTGGGTGGGCGTGTGTGCTGTGAGAAGGATGCAGAGAAACTCCAGTATGATTTGGACAGGTTGGGTGATTGGGCAGATGCATGGCAGATGTAGTATAATGTGGATAAATGCGAGGTTATCCACTTTGGTGGCAAAAACAGGAAGACAGATTATTATCTGAACGGCAATAGATTGGGAAAAGGGGAAGTGCAACGAGACGTGGGTGTCCTTGTGCACCAGTCGCTGAAGGTAAGCATGCAGTTAAGAAGGCAAATGGTATGTTGGCCTTCATAGCGAGAGGATTCGAGTACAGGAGCAAGGATGTCTTGCTGCAGTTGTACAGGGCATTGGTGAGACCACACCTTGAGTATTGTGTGCAGTTTTGGTCGCCTTATCTAAGGAAGGATGTTCTTGCTGTGATGAAATATATGTCTTCATCAGCCCCTGTGTTTTACCTGCATTGTATTGTGTGTACCGCCCCCTTTTCCCCTTTTGTGTGTATTGGCTCCGCCCCTGTCTTTTGTCATATAAAGGTCTCAAGAGCTGTATGAGTCATTCTGCCAGAGGAATCCGATGTGGAATGACGTGCAATGTTCTTAGCGATTAAAAGCCTTCAGTTGAATCCTTTAACTTCTTGTCCTTGAGTTATTGATGGCACATCAATTTTAATCGCTAAAACACCAAGATGGATCGACTCCTGAAACCAGAGCGCTTGTATCTGGACCCCCATGCCACAGACGCAGCCACACAGTTCGGACACTGGTTCCAATGCTTCGAATTTTTCATCGAAACCTCAGCCACCGCCATAGCAGCCGCGACCGCCACCGGAGACGTGAAACTGGGAATCCTGCGAAACCGGGTGAGTCATCGGGTCTCCCCTCTCATCTGAGATGCCACCAGCTACGAGGATGCCTGCACCATTCTGAAGGCCCACTACGTGCGGCCAATAAACGAGGTGTACACCAGGCATCTTCTGACTACTCGCACGCAGCGGCATGGTGAGTCACTAGTGGACTTCATGCTAAGCCTAAAAGTACTGGGCAGAGACTGTAATTGTAAGGCCGTGTCTGCCACCGTGTACACGGAGGAGCTGATCCGAGACTCCTTTATTGCGGGCCTCAGTTCAAATTACATTCGGCAGAAACTGTTTGAAAAGGAGGGACTGGACTTAAAACAGGCTATGGGCATAGCGCGATCGCTGGATATGGCCCAGAGGAACTCTGAATCCTGTTCCTCAGGCCACGTGGCCCACTCCGCCTCGTGCGCGCCGTGGGGGCCGCCATCTTGGAAGCCATCTTCATCTCCCAGGTCTCAGGCCAGCCCAGCACCGTCGGAGCCCCAGCCTCCACCCAGGAGCCCCACTACTGCCGCGATGCATCGGGGCCCGAAATGCTACTTCTGCGGCCAGGACAAACACTCCAGGCATTTGTGCCCAGCGAAGGGCACCACCTGTTTTAAATGCGGGAAGAAAGGACATTTCAGTAAAGTCTGCAGAGGGAACCCCGCCTCCAACTCCGCCACCGCCGCGTGCGCGCCGTGGGGGCGGCCATCTTGGACGCCATCTTGTCCACCCTCATGGAGTCCACCATCTTGTCCCGACTACGTGGACCCCCAGGACCCACTGGTGGCCTCAATCACAGTGGATCAATCCAGGCCGCATCCGTTGTCTAGATCGATGATGGACATAGAGGTAAACGGGAACAAGGTTAAATGCTTGATTGACTGCGGGAGCACCGAAAGCTTTATTCATCCTAGCCTGATAAAACGACTTTCACTAACGATAGTCCCTACACAGGGCAAAATCGCCATGACTGATAAGACTCATACCTCAAAAATTACAGGTTTCTGCGCAGTTATGTTGTCGGTAAAAGGCACTGATTACAGAAATTTTAAACTGTTGATAATGCCAGATCTCTGTGTGAGCGTGATCTTGGGTCTGGACTTCCAGTGCCACCACCAAAGTATCACGCTTACCTACGGTGGGTCCCAGCCGACCCTCACAGTGTGCGGTCTGGCTACCCTGAAGGTCAAGCCGCCCTCTCTGTTCGCCAACCTCGCACCCAACTGTCGACCCATAGCGACCAAGAGTAGGCGGTACAGCTGGGAGGACAGACGGTTCATTGCGTCTGAAGTAGAAAGACTCAAGCGGGAGGGTATCATCGAATGCAGTACCAGCCCGTGGCGCGCCCAGGTAGTAGTAGTTAAGGGTAGCGAAAAGAAGCGGATGGTGATAGATTATAGCCAGACGGTTAATCTATACACCCAGCTAGACGCCTACCCTCTGCCCCGCATAGCGGATATGGTTAACCAAATTGCGCAATACCGGGTGTTTTCCACCATCGACCTAAAATCGGCATACCACCAGCTCCCCATTAGGCCGGAGGACCGTCCATACACCGCCTTCGAGGCGAACGGACGCCTCTACCACTTCCTCAGAGTCCCCTTTGGGGTAACGAATGGGGTCTCGGTCTTCCAGCGGGAGATGGACCGCATGGTCGATGAGAACCAGTTAACAGCCACCTATCCATACCTAGACAACGTCACCATCTGCGGCCACGACCAGCAAGACCACGACTTGAACCTCGCGAGATTTCTGAAAACCGCCCTCAGACTCAATCTCACCTACAACGAGGATAAGTGTGTCTTTAGCACCACGCGCCTCTGTATCCTGGGCTGCATGGTGGAAAACGGGGAAATCGGTCCGGACCCCGACCGATTGCGCCCCCTACGGGAGCTACCCCTACCAAACACTCCCAAGGCCCTGAAAAGGTGCCTGGGGTTTTTCTCCTATTACGCCCAATGGGTCCCCAATTATTCCGACAAGGCCCGTCCCCTCCTGAAATCAACGTCCTTCCCGTTCATGGCCGAGGCCCACGACTCCTTCAGCAGCATTAAACACGACATTGAGAAGGCCGCGCTGCGGGCAGTGGACGAAAACATCCCTTTCCAGGTCGAAAGCGATGCGTCCGACTTCGCTTTAGCAGCCACCCTCAACCAGGATGGGGCCCGTAGCCTTTTTCTCAAGAACCGTCCAAGGGCCCGAGATCAGGCACTCCTCGGTAGAGAAGGAGGCCCAGGCCATAGTGGAGGCAGTGCGGCACTGGAGGCACTACCTAGCCGGCAAACGCTTCACCCTGCTTACCGACCAGCGGTCGGTAGCCTTCATGTTTAACAACAAACAGAGGGGGAAGATCAAGAACGACAAAATTCTCAGGTGGCGGATCGAACTCTCCACGTTTGAGTACGACATAATATATAGGCCGGGGGCCCTCAACGAATCCCCTGACGCCCTATCACGAGGGATGTGTGCCAGCATCCAGGGGGACAGGCTACAGGACCTCCACAATGGCCTCTGCCACCCGGGGGTCACCCGGCTATTTCACTTTATAAAATCCCGTAACCTGCCCTATTCCATCGAGGAGGTCCGGTCTATGACCAGGGACTGCCGCACCTGTGCGGAATGCAAGCCCCGTTTTTACAGGCCCGACCAAGCCCACCTGATCAAAGCTACACGGCCATTTGAGCACCTGAGCTTAGATTTCAAGGGACCACTCCCCTCCACCGACCGCAATGTGTACTTTCTCAACATTGTGGACGAGTACTTTCGCTTCCCATTCGCCTACCCCTGCCCAGACATGACCAGTGCCACGGTCATCAAGTGCCTCGGCAGCCTGTTTTGCACGTTTGGCATGCCGAACTACATCCACACTGACAGGGGGGCGTCGTTCATGAGCGACGAACTGCGCCAATACCTGCTGTCGAAGGGGATAGCCACGAGTCGGACCACTAGTTATAACCCCCGGGGTAATGGGCAAGTGGAGAGGGAGAACGCGACGGTGTGGAAGGCGGTCACCTTAGCACTAAGGTCTAAAGGCCTCCCTACCTCCCGCTGGCAAGAGGTCCTCCCAGACGTACTCCACTCGATAAGGTCGCTACTGTGTACTGCTACTAATGCCACTCCTCACGAGAAGATGTTTGTTTTTCCCCGCAAATCAACCTCGGGAGTGTCCCTACCTTCGTGGCTCTCCACCCCAGGGACAGTCCTATTACAGAAGCATGTGAGGGGCCACGAAATGGATCCTCTCGTGGAGGCAGTACACCTACTCCACGCAAACCCACAGTACGCGTACGTCAAGCACGCCGACGGGCGTGAGGACACCGTGTCCATAAAGGACCTTGGGCTAGATTTTCAGTATAGACAGTTTTGGGGCGCTAAGCTTAGCGCCCGCCCGAAGTTATCGGCCGCCCCAAAGTAGCGCCCCGTTGCCGGAAATTCAGTGGCTTCGCCCTAAGAGGTTGGTGGAGTGCTAAAAGAGGCGTTCCACTAGTATCTTTAGGCGCTAAGCCGGCGGTGGAGAGCGCAACACCCGAGCTCGGGCGCAGCGCACGGCAGACACTCTGGTGCCAGTGAGCTCTTAAAGGGGAAGGGTGCATGTATTTTTTTCAAATGCAAAGTCTGGGGAGAAACGGGGAGGAGGAGGAGGAGGAGGAGGAGGAGGAGGAGGAGGAGGAGGAGGAGGAGGAGGAGGAGGAGGAGGAGGAGGAGGAGGAGGAGGAGGAGGAGGAGGAGGAGGAGGAGGAGGAGGAGGAGGAGGAGGAGGAGGAGGAGGAGGAGGAGGAGGAGGAGGAGGAGGAGGAGGAGAGGAGGAGGAGGAGGAGGAGGAGGAGGAGGAGGAGGAGGAGGAGGAGGAGGAGGAGGAGGAGGAGGAGGAGGAGGAGGAGGAGGAGGAGGAGGAGGAGGAGGAGGAGGAGGAGGAGGAGGAGGAGGAGGAGGAGGAGGAGGAGGAGGAGGAGGAGGAGGAGGAGGAGGAGGAGGAGGAGGAGAGGAGGAGGAGGAGGAGGAGGAGGAGGAGGAGGAGGAGGAGGAGGAGGAGGAGAGGAGGAGGAGGAGGAGGAGGAGGAGGAGGAGGAGGAGGAGGAGGAGGAGGAGGAGGAGGAGGAGGAGGAGGAGGAGGAGGAGGAGGAGGAGGAGGAGGAGGAGGAGGAGGAGGAGGAGGAGGAGGAGGAGGAGGAGGAGGAGGAGAGGAGGAGGAGGAGGAGGAGGAGAGGAGGAGGAGGAGGAGGAGGAGGAGGAGGAGGAGGAGGAGGAGGAGGAGGAGGAGGAGGAGGAGGAGGAGGAGGAGGAGGAGGAGGAGGAGGAGGAGGAGGAGGAGGAGGAGGAGGAGGAGAGGAGGAGGAGGAGGAGGAGGAGGAGGAGGAGGAGGAGGAGGAGGAGGAGGAGGAGGAGGAGGAGGAGGAGGAGGAGAGGAGGAGGAGGAGGAGGAGGAGGAGGAGGAGGAGGAGGAGGAGGAGGAGGACAATGGGGCGGTCCGACTGAAGTTTGGATTCGGGGCGGCCAAAGGGCGTTGCACGAGGATGTGACGTCATTTTTCTGCGCGCGCATCCGGGCGGCCGCTAAACTTTGCGCCGGCGCTAACGGGCAACTTAATTTGGGGCGGGGCGCAAACTGCGCTGCGCCCAGGCGCTACACGCATAGCGCCCGAAAATCACTTCTCTTAAGGCGCTAACTGCTGGCGCAAGCAACTGAAAATCTAGCCCCTTGCCTCGGCAGGAAGCGACGGCGACCCATCCTCACCACCCCCAGAAGAACCTCCACCATCCCCAGAGGTATCCTCACCACCCCCAGAAGTACCTGCAACACCCCCAGCACATGGGTATGCCCAGGAGGGCACCACGGACTCCCGGTCGGAACCCGAGGTACTATTGCGACGTTCAGGAAGGACTATCACACCCCCGGACAGACTAAATCTGTAGAAGGGGTGAATGTGATGAAATATATGTCTTCATCAGCCCCTGTGTTTTACCTGCATTGTATTGTGTGTACCGCCCCCTTTTCCCCTATTGTGTGTATTGGCTCCGCCCCTGTCTTTTGTCATATAAAGGTCTCAAGAGCTGTATGAGTCATTCTGCCAGACGAATCCGATGTGGAATGACGTGCAATGTTCTTAGCGATTAAAAGCCTTCAGTTGAATCCTTTAACTTCTTGTCCTTGAGTTATTGATGGCACATCACTTGCCATGGAAGGAGTGCAGCGAAGATTCACCAGACTAATACCTGGAATGGCAGGAATGATGTATGAAGAGAGATTGGGTCGATTGGGCTTGTATTTGCTAGAGTTTAGAAGAATGAGAGGGGATCTCATTGAAACTTATAAAATTCTAACAGGACTAGACAGACTAGATGCAGGAAGGATGTTCCCGATGGTGGGGGAGTCCAGAACCAGGGGTCACAGTCTAAGGATAAATGGTAAGCCATTTGAGACTGAGATAAGGAGGAATTTCTTCACCCAGAGAGTGGTGAACCTATGGAATTCTCTACCACAGAAGGCCGTTGAGGCCAATTCATTAAATATATTCAAGAAGGAGTTAGATATATTTCTTAAGGCTAAAGGGATCAAGGGATATGGGGAGAAAGCAGGGGCAGGGTACTGAATTTGGATGATCAGCCATGATCTCATTAAATGGCGAAACAGGCTCGAGGGGCCGAATGGCCTACTCCTGCTCCTATCTTCTATGTTTCTATGTTTCTTTCTTGAAGCGGTCACGGAGGGCTGAGTTTTGAAGGGTTAATGCATCGTTACAACTTGCAGCATGTTTTACATTGACCTGCAAGGTCCTTTTCACGTCACACACAATCTGGGGAAGAAATTCACTATCACCCCATTTGGGGTGCTAATTTTTAAAAGTTTGAAAAGTTAGTGCCAGGCGCTAACGATTTCAAACTTTTGAAAAGTTCGCCGTTTGCGCCCCAAGAAGGAAGTGGAGCGTTAAATCAAGTGCTTCACTTTCTTCTTGGAACGTAATCGGCAGCAGGCGTGGCGGAGACTTCAGCAGTGCTGTACACTGGGCCGTGTAGCGCTGCCGCGTTCAAAGGCTCCTTCCCTCCCTTAAAGAGAAGGGCCGTCGCTGCAGGCTCTGGACCACCAAGGCAGCCATGATCCCGCGCGATCAGCCCGGCACTCAAGCAGAGTGCCGGGCTGATCGATCGCGGACAGGAACCCACGAAAAAACCTGGAACAAGAAAGATGCTTTTTTTTACTTACCTCGGCCACCTCGCCTTTAATCATCGCCCCTGAAGCGGCCTGCCACTCGATGCACGCTTCATGCAGCTGTCGGTGTTTTTGACCGGCGCTGCTACAGGGGGCGGAAGTCAATTTCGGATCCGGGGCACTACCGGGGCGATGCGCACGGCGATGATGTCACGATCTCCGGGCGAAGGAGATTGGGGCGCATCGCCATACAGCCACCACAAACCTCCCACCGAATATGGCGGGAGTCGATGTCAGCGCCGTGCCCGGTCGCAAAGTCATTTGTGCCCCGTTAGCGCCCCCGGGGGCACTAACGGGAGGCGTAGAGGCACCCAATATCTCCCCCTCTGTACCTTAAGAGAATGGAAGCCCTTCTTGTTGAGTAGTTGAGTGTGTTGTCTTTAGGACCTCGCAAAGCATAACAGGTGAAACTATTGCACCTTAGACATTGGAAACCCCAACAACCCCGTAAAATTGGATGCTGCCTTGCTGTGCTGCCAAAGCCGATGAATTCTCCAGCTCTCCTGTAAAGTGCCTTAGTCACTGACGAATGGATGCCCAAACTACAGCCTGGCAGATATTAAAGAAAGCCAGCCAGCCTCTCAACCTGGCCGGCTGCCAGGTGGGAAACGGAGTTAAAAAATGATAATGAGGTCCTGTCGTTAAATCCTGCAGGAACTCCACATTCCCGGCATTTCCGGGTTTCCCCCTTGCAACCACACTCCCTCCCTGCCTCCCCGTAAATATCGGGGCCACGGTGTCTTATAATTTCTGCCAGTGAAGGTTCTTTATATTGAACACACTGGGTTACAATGCAACTGCATTAGCTAAAATTATAGAATAATGTCTGAAAAATCTGTACTGTCTAAATTGCCTCGTTGAGTCAATTGTAGAGCCAGATGATAGGCACATCTGTAGCAGGATAAGTCTGGCGTCCAAAAATGATCCCTGATGGAACATTTGTAAAAAATGTTTTTTATTATCAGCAGTGAGCTGTGGGTAGTGGTAAGAGGTCAAAAATGCAGCTGCTGTCTGGAGTGTGTTTGTAGCTCCTTTAGGATTCATTACACAGCACAGAATTCCTGAAGCAAACAATATATATTAAATTCATAAACTACTGGAAGAGACCTCTGTACTACTGTACATTTATGGGAAAACCTGCAAGTTAGTATTAATTAACTGTATATTGTGCTAAAGCAGTAGAGAAAGTTATTCTCATGCTGGTATGTTTTGGAACAATGCTGCTGGAGGTGAACGTGGAGTGACCCAGGTCGCCTTTCCCTCGCCAGAATAACACACTGCTTCCGTCATTTCTCCTCCAAGCTAAGGATGCCAGAATATTTTCAACTGAAAGAGGAAAAAGTTACAGTATATTATTTTGTACAGTTGGTCTGATAGAAGTTTTTTGAGTCATATTACATGTTTGCCAGTAAAGAGAATACTATTTATAAAACCGATTAAACTATTGTAGGAAGTCACACAACACCAGGTTATAGTCCAACAGCTTTATTTGAAATCACAAGCTTTCGGAGCACTGCTCCTTCGTCAGGTGAAGTGAAGAGAAGCATACAGGCACAGCATATATAGTCAGAGAAAACTGCCAGATGATTACAGGTAATCTTTCTAACTGCCCTTTATCACACCTCGGCAGAGAGATAATCACAGCAATCAAAGGTGTGAATGGTGTCCAAACAGGTCAGTCAGGAAAACATTACATCAAAGAACAATGAGGTGGGGTCACAAGGGGTCAAATGTTGCAGATGCTGGGGGCTGTATAAAAAACAGAAAAAAACCAAAAAACTTTGCTGGAAATCACAGCAGGTCCGGCCGCATCTGTGCAGAGAGAACAAGCCAACGACGACTCGAGTCTTCACCTGACGAAGGAGCAGCACTCTGAAAGCTTGTGATTTCAAAATTACAAAGCTTGTGATTTCAAATAAAGCTGTTGGACTATAACCTGGTGTTGTGTGACGTCCTACATTTGTCCACCCCAGTCCAACACTGGCATCTCCACATCACGATTAAACTATGATTAGTACAATATTCGTCAGTAGCTCAGTCATTATGGTACTGGACTAGCAACCAGTTCTAAGCCCACCACAGCAAATTGGGAAATTGAATTCACGACTCTGGTCATTTTTGTGGGTTGGCGCCAGACAAAATAACCACGAACGTTGCCAGATTGTCATAAAAACTTAAATAGTTCACTCATGTCCTTCAGGAAGGTATCTGCAACCACTACCCAGCCTGGCCTACAGTCCCACACAATGTGGTTGACTCTTAATACTCTCAGAGCAACTAGGGATGGGCAATAAATAGTGTCTTGCCAAGTATCACCCATAATTGGAAAGTTGCTGTCCGAGTTACCCTACTCCTCCAGAAGTGTCACTACACCTTGCCAAGAGACTTGGCATTAGAATACAGGAAGGGCGTGAATTTGCTGTATTTACCGATTGGACACCAGCAAAAGTTAGGGGTTGTCTATTCAAGTGTAAGTGAATTTTTAATGGCGTGATAAGTCTTAAGTACTGCCAAACAACCTCTCTGGCACTGAAAATTTACTATTAACAGTGTAGAGACTCATTTCTTCAGATTTTAATTATTGTTGATGATTTTAAAACTTTGAACAATTTAAATATTTTTTTTCTTTTTCTTTCTCTCTTAATCCCATCTTTCTTTCCATATCTTTATTTCGCTTTCCGTACATGATTTGTCACTGAATTAAATATTCTAACTTACACCTCCTGGTTCAGTCACTGCGTGCCTCAGGAAGGATCCTTCAATCAGATTGGTTAAAGAGATACACATTTGAAACATAGAAACATAGAAGATAGGAGCAGGAGTAGGCCATTCAGCCCCTCGAGCCTGCTCCGCCATTCAATGCGATCATGGCTGATCATCCAAATTCAGTACCCGGTCCCTGCTTTCTCCCCATACCCCTTGATCCCTTTAGCCTTAAGAAATATATCCAACTCCTTCTTGAATATATTTAATGTATTGGCCTCTACTGCCTTCTGTGGTAGAGAATTCCACAGGTTCACCACTCTCTGGGTGAAGAAATTCCTCCTCATTTCCATCCTAAATGGCCTACCCCTTATCCTTAGACTGTGACCCCTGGTTCTGGACTCCCCGACCATCGGGAACATCCTTCCTGCATCTAGTCTGTCCAGTCCTGTCAGAATTTTATAAGTTTCAATGAGATCCCCTCTCATTCTTCTAAACTCCAGCGAGCACAAGCCCAATCGTCCCAATCTCTCCTCATACGTCATTCCTGCCATCCCAGGTATCAGCCTGGTGAATCTTCGCTGAACTCCTTCCATGGCAAGAACATCCTTCCTCAGATAAGGCGAACAAAACTGCACACAATACTCAAGGTGTGGTCTCACCAAGGCCCTGTGCAACTGCAGCAAGACATCCTTGTTCCTGTACTCAAACCCTCTCACTACGAAGGCCAACATACCATTTGCCTTCTTAACCGCCTGCTGCACCTGCATGCTTACCTTCAGCGACTGGTACACAAGGACATCCAGGTCTCGTTGCACTTCCCCTTCTCCCAATCTATTGCCATTCAGATAATAATCTGCCTTCCTGTTTTTGCCACCAAAGTGGATAACCTCACATTTATCCACGTTATATTGCATCTGCCATGCTTTTGCCCAATCACCCAACCTGTCCAAATCATCCTGTAGTTTCTCGGCATCCTTCTCACAGCACACACGCCCACCCAGCTTTGTGTCGTCTGCAAATTTGGAGATATTACATCTAGTTCCCTTGTCTAGATCATTAATATATATTGTGAATAACTGGGGTCCAAGGACCGATTCCTGCAGTACCCCACTAGTCACTGCCTGCCATTCGGAAAAAGACCCGTTTATTCCAACTCTTTGCTTTCTGTCTGCCAACCAGTTCTCTATCCAAGTCAATACCTTGCCCCCAATCCCATGTGCCTTAACTTTACACGCTAATCTCTTATGCGGGACCTTATCGAAAGCCTTTTGAAAGTCCAAAAACACCACATCCACTGGTTCTCCCTTATCTATTTTACCAGTTACAGGAAACTTTCTGATATCGGCACTGACGGGACCGAGCTGGTGCCGTACCATCAAAAGTGCCGGACATACCAGCGTTAATGTTGAAACATACGGAACTGAAAAGCTCCGTGTGAATCAACAAACCCTGTTGCTTAGCAGCAGCTTCAAAACAGTCGGCTGCAGCTGCAAGCGTCTCTAGCTGAAGCTGTTGTTATAGCTACAGACCTTGCAGTGCCTGACTGGGGAAAAAAAAGCAACGAGAACTAAAAAAACTTATAGAAAACGGCTCCTGATTTTTGCCATTAGATCGAGTATTCTGGACATATAACCTCCGGATAGACCAAAGTTTCCTGTACGTCCTCAAAAAATTCCAGTAGATTAGTCAAGCACGATTTACCTTTTGTAAATCCATGTTGACTTTGTCCGATCCTGTCACTGTTCTCCAAGTGCTCTGCTATTACATCTTTTATAATGGACTGTAGCATTTTCCCCACTATCAATGTTAGGCTTACCGGTTTGTAATTCCTCATTTTCTCTCTACCACCTTTTTTAAATAGTGGGGTAACATTAGCTAGCCTCCAATCCATGGGTACTGTTCCAGATTCCATCGAATGTTGGAAGATGATCAGCAATGCATCTACTATTTCTAGGGCCACTTCCTTAAGTACCCTAGGATGTAGATTATCAGGCCCTGGGGATTTATCAGCCTTCAATCCCATCAATTTCCTTAACACCATTTCCCTACAAATACTGATTTCTTTCAGTTCCTCCCTTTCATCAGACCCTATGTTCCCCGACATCTCTGGGAGGTTATTTGTGTCCTCCTTTGTGAAGACAGAACCAAAATAAGTATTTAATTGGTCTGCCATTTCTTTGTTCCCCATGATAAATTCCCCTGATTCTGACTACAAGGGACCTTCGCTTGACTTCACCAATCTTTTTCTCTTCACATATCTATAAAAGGTTTTACAGTCAGTTTTTATGTTACCTGCAAGCTTACTCTCATATTCTATTTTCCTTTTCTTAATTAATCCCTTTGTCCTCCTTTATTGAATCCTAAACTGCTCCCAATCCTCAGGTTTACTGCTTTTTCTGGCCAATTTATATGTCCTCTCCTTGGATCTTATGCTATCCCTAATTTTCCCTTGTTAGCCATGGTTGAGTCACCTTTTTTGTTTTATTTTTATGCCAAACTGGGATGAACAAATTCTGTAGTTCATCCATGCGGTCTTTGAATGTTTGCCATTGCATCCACCGTCAGCCCTTTGAGTGACATTCCCCAATCAATCCTACCCAACTCGCGCCTCAGACCATCATAGTTTCCTTTATTTAAATTCAGGACCCTAGTCTCTGAGTCAACTACTTCATTCTCCATCTTAATGAGGAATTTGATCATATTATGATCGCTCCGACCCAAGGGGCCTTGTACAACAAGATTGCTAATTAATCCTTTCTCGTTACATAATACCCAGTCTAAGATGGCCTGATCTCTGGTTGGTTCCTCGACATATTGGTCCAGGAAACCATCACGTAAACGCTCCAGGAATTCCTCCTCTGCAGTATTGTTACTAATTTGGTTAGCCCAATCTATATGTAGATTAAAGTCACCCATGATTACTGCTGTGCCCTTATTGCATGCTTCTCTAATTTCCCTTTTAATGCCATCCCCAACCTCCGCATTACTGTTTGGAGGTCTATATACCACACCCACTAATGTTTTCTGCCCCTTGGTATTTCTCAGTTCTACCCATACAGATTCCACATCATCAGAGCTAATATCCTTCCTTACAATTGTGCTAATCCCTTCTTTAACCAGCAATGCTACCCCACCTCCCTTTCCTTTTTGCCTATCTTTCCTGAATATTGAATACCCCTGGATGTTGAGTTCCCAGCCTTGGCCACCCTGGAGCCATGTTTCCGTAATCCCAATCAAATCATATTCGTTTACCTCTACTTGCGCAGCTAATTCATCCACCTTATTACGAATGCTCCTCGCATTAAGACACAAAGCCTTCAGGCTTGTTTTTTTAATGCTCTTAGACCTATTAGAATTATTATTTACTGTGGCCATGTTTGATTTAAACCGTTGATTTCTCTGACTGCCACTTTTGTTTTTCTTCTCCCTATCTTTTGCTTTTATCCTTGTTTCCCTTTCCTCTGTCCCCCCGCTCAGGTTCCCAACCCCCTGCCATTTTAGTTTAAACCCTCCCCAACAGCACTAGCAAACACTCCCCCTAGGACATCGGTCCCGGCCCTGCCCAGGTGCAAACCGTCCGGTTTGAACTGGTCCCACCTTCCCCAGAACCGGTTCCAATGTCCCAGGAATTTGAATCCCTCCCCCTCGCACCATTCCTCTAGCCACGTATTCATCTGAAATATCCTTCTATTTCTACTCTGACTAGCACATGGCACTGGTAGCAATCCTGAGATTACTACCTTTGAGGTCCTATTTTTTAATTTACCTCCTAACCCTATATTCAGCTTTTAGGACCTCATCCCATTTTTTACCTATATCGTTGGTACCTATATGCACCACGACAACTGGCTGTTCACCCTCCCCTTCCAAGATGTTCTGCAGCAGCTCTGAGACATCCTTGACCCTTGCACCAGGGAGGCAACACACCATCCTGGAGTCTCGTTTGCGGCCGCAGAAACGCCTATCTATTCCCCTTACAATAGAACCCCCTATTACTATAGCTCTACCCCTCTTTTTCCTCCCGTCCTGTGCAGCAGAGCCACCCCTGGTGCCAGGAAGTTTGCTGTTGCCTTCCTCTGATAAGCCATCCCCCCCAACAGCACTCAAAGTGGTGTATCTGTTTGAGAGGGGGATGGCCACAGGGGACCCCTGCACTACCTGCCTGTGCCTTGTACTCTGTCTGTTGGTCACCCGTTCCCTTTCTGCCTGTCCAACCTTTGCCTACGGTGTGACCAACTGATTAAACGTGTTGTTCACGACGTCCTCAGCCTCGCGAATGGTCCAGTATGTATCCAATCACAGCTCCAGCACCACAATGCAGTCTGCCAGTAGCTGCAGCTGGACGCACTTCCTGCACACATAGTTGTCAGGGACACAGGAAGTGTCCCTGATTTCCCAGATAGCGCAGGAGGAGTATACCACGGTACCGGGCTGTCCTGCCATGACTTACCCTTTAATTAATTGAAATTAAATTAAATCAAATCAATCCCACCAATTACACTACAATTAAGTGGTATATTTAAGGGCCCTGGTTTACAAACAGACCCCGCTACACCACAGAGACTTTAGAAACTATAAACCACAGAGTTAAAGTTTAAAAAGAGAGAAATACTCACCAACCAATCACTTACCTGCTTTCTGGTGATGTCACACTTCGATTACTTTTTACTTCTCTCCCTCTCTCTGAGATTGGAGATTAGTAAGCCTACCTGAGCCTCTGCCGCTCTTTTGTACCTCGCCGCTCTGAGATTCCCGCCGCCGCTCCTAATTCCCGCCGCACTGAGGCCTACCTGAGCCTCCGCCGCTCTTTTGTACCTCGCCGCTCCAAGATTCCTGTCGCCGCTCCGAGATTCCCGCCGCCGCTCCGAACTCCCGCCGCACTGAGGCCTACCTGAGCCTCCACCGCTCTTTTGTACCTTGCCGCTCCGAGATTCCCGCCGCCGCTCCTAATTCCTACCGCACTGATGACGTCACACTTCGATTACTTTTTCTTCTCTCCCTCTCTCTGAGATTGGAGATTAGTAAGCCTACCTGAGCCTCCGCCGCTCCGAGATTCCCGCCGCCGCTCCGAACTCCCCCCGCCGCACTGAGGCCTACCTGAGCCTCCACCTGTTCACACAGGTCCCAGATCCCCTTTAGAGGGCACTGCGCTGAAATGGATTTCCAATTAACACCAGTCGCAGTGCAGAAGCCCACAGAAAGTCTGTGGGCAAGTGTAAGTGTAATGAACCGCTAGCGCCATTCGTTCACCGTTGACTGCAAAATCCGGGCCAGTATGTTTGTAGCCTATAATAGTTTCTCTCATAACATTAACTGAGAACATAAAAATCCTTTTTTGATCGGCGAAATCATTGACCTGATTCCTCCGCCTCTGCCCAGAGACTTCATTTAATGACACACAGGTGCTCCTGAGCACAAAGAGTGTATTTGCTGCTCCTTTAGGATTTGTTCCTCCATGCACGAGGCATGATTCATGCACAGCGTGGGTCCTTGACATTCCTCTTGGTAGATCGTATGATTGCTTGAAAAGGAAAACCTTTTGTGTTCATATGAACTTTAAATTGATTAAAAAGTCTGTGTTCCAAAATCAATATTAACTATCTAGAGAAATATTATCTGGAGCTGTTTGGTGACAGAAAGATTTAGATATTTTGGAAGTTGTAAAGGTTGTGGGACTGTTTTCATTAGAACAGGAGAGATTAAAGGGTGATTTGATAGAGCTGTTTAAAATTGTGAGGGTATGGGACAGAGTACTGTAGATAGGAATAGAATATTTCCAGTGCTTGAGGAGTCTAGAACAAGGGGACATAGATATAAGAATAAATGTAAGAGATTTAGGACAGAGAGCAGGAAAAAACAGTTTTACATTGAAAGTTGTGTGCCTGTGCAATGCACTACCAGAGTTTGTAATTAAAGCAGAGACCATGCCAACTTAATAATAAGTAAGATATTTGGTTGACAGAAAAGGGAATAAAGGGATATGGTTCATCTCCGGCTTTTCCCTTCCGTTCCTCGACTTCTCGGCTAGGCAATCCACCAATGCCCATTACAGGCCCACCGACTCCCACAGCTATCATCATTATACTTCCTCACACCCCACTTCCTGTAAGGAGTCTATTCCATTCTCCTAGTTTCTCCGTCTCCATCACATCTGTTCCGACGATGCCACCTTCCACACCAGCACTTCATAAATGTCTTCCTTTTTCCTTAGCCAAGGGTTCCCCTCCACTGCGTTTGACAGGGCCCTCGAACATGTGGTCCTATTTCCCGCACTTCCACCCTCTCAGAACCACAATAGGGTCCCCCTTGTCCTCCACCCAACTAGTCTCCACATTCAACGGATCATCCTCTGCCATTTCCGCCACCTCCAGTGCGATGCCACCACCAAACACATCTTTCCTTCTCCTGCCATTTCAGTATTTTGAAGGGAGCATTCTCTCCGCGACACCCTGGTCCACTCTTCCATCACCCCAACACCTGTACCCCTTCCCACGGCACCTTCTCATGCAAGGCAGGAGATGCAACACCTGCGCTTTCACCACCTCTCTTCCCACCATCCCGGGCCCCAAGCACTCCTTCCAGGTGAAACAGCGATTTACATATACTTCTTCCAGATTAGTATACTGTATTCTCTGCTCCGATGCGGTCTCCTCTACCTTGGGCAGGCCAAACGCAGATTGGGTGATCGCTTTGCTGAACACCTCTGTTCAGTCTGCAAGTGTGACCCTGAGCTTCTGGTCGCCTGTCATTTTAATTCTCCGCCCCACTCCAACCTCTCTGTCCTCAGCCTCCTGCACTGTTCCAGTGAAGCTCAGTGCAAGCTCGAGGAACAGCAACTCATCTGTCTACCAGGCACTTTACAGCCTTCCGGCCTTAACACTGAGTTTAAGAATTTTAGATCTTAACCACCTTTCCCATTTTCTCTCAGACGGTAAGTGCTTGTAATGGAGGATGGCTGCACCAGAAGCACTGGGAGTTGAGGAGGTGGGGTGGGGATCCCATATCGTTACACGGCCGGCAGGGTGATCCGCACCCCTGGGATCTACCTGCCTTTCTTCTGCCACAGCCCCGGCTAAACAGCAACCCTCTTCACTTTGCCAGAGTTTCCATGCTTCCTTCCCCCCTCTGCTATTCTACTGCAACCATTTACATCTCCTCTAGACCCATCTTTTATTTCTATACTTGAATCATTATCACCTCCTTTTTGCCTTGCACCATCATCCCTTTTGTCATTTAATCACTCCTACCCTCCACCCTCTCACAGACCTTAACTCTGTTTCTCTCTCCGCAGATGCTGCCTGACCTGCTGAGTGCTTCCAGAATTTTCTGTTTTTATCTAAGTAATGTTATATCTTCTTTAAAAGGGAAGCCATATTTTGTTCTAAATTGAGATTATTTATGCAGTTTGTAATTCAAAAATGAATTCTGAACTTTTAAAGACTGTTAATATTTTAACTATGATTAATAACATTCACTCCCTCCACCACCGGCGCACCGTGGCTGCAGTGTGTACCATCTACAAGATGCACTGCAGCAACTCACCAAGGCTTCTTCGGCAGCACCTCCCAAACCCGCGAGCTCTACTACCTAGAAGGACAAGGGCAGCAGACGCATGGGAACACCACCACCTGCAAGTTCCCCTCCAAGTTACACACCATCCTGAGGGTTCCTTCATCGTCGCTGGGTCAAAGTCCTGGGGCTCCCTCCCTAACTGCACTATGGGAGTACCTTCACCACACGGACTGCAGCAGTTCAAGAAGGCGGCTCACCATCACCTTCTCAAGGGCAATTAGGGATGGGCAATAAATGCTGGCCTTGCCAGCGACGCCCACATCCCAGGAACAAATGGAAAAAAAATCCTCCTGCGCTCCATTATTCTGCCGTTCTCCTTTTCTCAGCTGCTGTGCACTGCCTAATCTTAAAGTAAAGTGACCAGAGTTGCCGTGTGCCTGGTCGATGGTACCATTTTCTCCCTTTATTACACACTGCAGTTCTGTTAACTGCAATAGGCTGGGATGGAAGAAAAATACTGAAAACCATGCTTTCATGAAATAAAACTGACTATGTCAGCATTTACTAGATCAGGAACAAATTAGGACTTTGGTGAGGATTTGCTTATGTCAGGAATTTTGCCTACACTGTGTCAGGTTGATGTAACTACGTATGTGGCTTTGAATGAATTAAAAATAAAACTTATTTTAGTTAAAACTACCAGTTTTCTGCAGTTAGTTTATATATAAAAGGACTACAGTATTTTTGTACAGAGAGACACTAAAATCTTTGTAATTTTTTTAAAGTCTGGGAGTTGCTTTAGATTTCAGATATGGTATTTTTTACACAAAGGAAATAAGATATGGAATATATACAGCAACATTTGAATTTTAAAATAATTCATAGGTGTTAGTCATCACAGCGTAATCCTATGTGTACATTTCTCAGTCAGCTGCTCCACACCAGTGCTAGAACACCTGACCACAGAAGAAAGATTACTGTTATTAACATGACAAAATGGCAAAAACGTTTCAAGGTACAAATGCTGCTTTTTAAATTTCTAAATGTTATTCTTTATAAACAACAACAATAACACTAGGTTATTTTTATGCTACAAATATTTTAGAATGATTTAGATGTTGTCAAAGTGTCTTATTTGTTATCTAGTGTCACTGTTAGTTGCTGAAAACAAAGAGGAGGTTGAGGGAGAGGCACCTGATTTTTAGGTCTGCATGAATAACGTGTCTTATTGTGACCAGCAGCTGGAGCATCAGAATCCATTATCAATTCACCATATGCGCTTGTGGATTAAATGATTTGAGTGCTTCCATGAAGCTGAAGCTGATTAACTATTTAAGTACAGAACACCCTATGCTGCTTTCTAACTGTTCGCATCTTCATTCATACAACAGCTGTAAAAAAAATTCCTGACACTAAATCCAATACTATAGAATTAGCATAATAAGCAAACCTATTTCTTTAATCGTCGTGCTCCAGCAATAAAAGAAGCCATTTTAACCTTATTATAATTTTCCCTTCACTATTGAAATCCTCCTCTAATACTCCAAAAGCTACAATTATTGGGGATTATTTAGTAGCTGTTGCTGAAAGTTGCTGTTCGCATAATAGACCAAACTATACGGTCACATATAACTGGTCTGTAAACTGCATCATTTAGTAGCCCATTGGCAGTCTTTCAACATCACTTGAAAGCTCAAGGTACAGGGCTACCGAAAAAGTCAAACTGCACTAATTACACTGAATCTGTGATAAATTGCTGAAACTGTCTCTTGCAATCAGTAGATAACTGGATCAAACAGACTTTCCTGGGTCTAGTGCTCAAAAATAACAGCTCCTGGTTTTTTTATCCTGCTTGCTTTGCAATATATCAAAAAAATTGGTATGTTTTGCACTTTATCAGTAAGAATTCCAGTCGGTTGCCATGGGGAAAATGTGGTTGGTAGAAAAGAAGGCTGATGGCAGTGCACCAACATATCTAGTGTTGTTGCAATTTTGACCTTTGGTTTTGGAATTAATCTTTTAATTTCAAGGGAGGTGGTAAAGACATGCATTATATAAACAGAGGGCACATTTTTTACAAGTGCATCTGCTAAATAAATCATTTGTAATGTAGATATTGATCATGTTTGATTCAGATTTTGAAAGTAAACATAGTCTGCACTTTGATGCGTGGTTTAGTCTGCTGCGTACAGTGACAGTTAGTATAACTTGACATACAGAGCCAACTAAACAGTGGTTCTTTGTCAGAATCTTCTGTGCTGCACTGGTAGTGACTTGTATTATGAATGAAAGGTGAGTGAATCGCCAGACCTTTTCATGTCGGAAGATTTACTTAATCTTGTAAAAGATGTACAGTATGTTGTGTGGTATACGCAATGCTCCTTTGTATTACTTGTGATATTTTATATTAAATTTGTTGGGCTTTTCCATAAGATTGGAAGACTTGCATGGCATTGTTTTATGATTTGTGTATCGGTCTGAAAATCTTTTAACTATTGTTGCTGATGTACAATCCAGTTTTCTTGGCTCCCACCTAGACTGGAATGAGTAACATTTTCTGTTAAAGCACTACACTAGTTTCAATACCAGCCACTTTAATGTGATTCAAATAATTTGTTAGATTAGTAATGGTTATTTCAGTTCTTTTTAGTCCTTTTTATTTTAGAGGTCCTAACCATTTGAGTATAGAAGATTAAGGAGTGATGTAATTGAGGTGTTTAAGATGATTAATGGAGTTGATAGAGAGAAACTATTTGCTCTGTTGGGCCAGTACAGAACAAGGGGCAGAACCTTAAAATTAGAGCTCAGCAATTCATGGGGAATGTCAGGAAGCACTTCACACATGGGTGGTGGAAATCTGGAACTCTCTCCATAAAAAGCTGTTGAGGATAGGTCAACTGAAAATTTCAAAACTGAGATTGATAGATTTTTGTTAGGCAAGGGTATTAAGGGTTACAGAACCAAGGTGGGTAGATGAAGTCAAGATACAGATCAGCCATGATCTAATTGAATGGCAGAACAGGCTCGAGGCTCTGAATAGCCTACTCCTGTTCCTATGTTCCTGAAACTGCTGGTGAACATATGGGGCTGGATTTTCATTGAGGAGTCGGGTAGGAGCTGGGACTACAACTTTTGGGGTTGTAGTCCCGCCTCCATTGAGTTCTAGCCAACCCACGCGATTTAGACTTGGTTGACCTTGTTGAGCTAGCCCAGTGGGCTCAGCAGGCCAATTAAGGGCCACCCGGCAACAGGTGACATCACAGATTGAAATTTCATCTGTCAAGACCTTTTGACAGATGAAATATCAGTGTTTGACAGCTGGCGGCCACTCTGCTTTCTGTGCCGGTGAGATGAGGGACTCCCGAGACCTGAAGGAAAGAAGGCTGTAAAGGTAAGTAAAGGTTAGTAGAACTTCTTTAAACACTTTACACAGACCAAACACACTTACTTCTGCACTCATGCACCCATCACTCACCTGAACACCGGACATCTCGACCCCTCCAAGCCCTTCATCCCGATGGCCTGCCTCGCTAACTTGGCGTGGTTTGGAGCCGTCGGGAATCCCACATTTCAACAATGAAAATAGGGATTAGGCTAAAAATTGCCTGTTAACTACCTGTTAACAGGCAGTTAATTGACACTAATCCCCTTCCCGCCTCAGGGAGGCGGGTCCCAGTGCGGGGCGGGTACCCACCTCCTTTGAAACTGGCATGGAGACGGGTTGGGGCGGGATGGGTTCATGCCCCCCGATTTCGGGATTTTAAACCCCCACACGCCTCCAATCCCGACTCCACAGCCCAATGAAAATCCAGCCCATGGTGTCCAGTGTACTATTGTAGAATATGAATTCCCATACATAATTTCTCATACAGTGAGTTCCCTGCTTTGGTTATATTTTAGGTATTTTCTCAGAGAGGATGGAACTCACACTGCAAGTTTACCTCAGGGTTTTCTAATGACTTTCGAGCAGCTGGCTCAGGAATTGTTTTGTTGAAGGCCAGCACATACTGTAGATTGTTCTCTTTGTCAGGGACTGCTGTTTGGAGCACAAACAAAAAAGAGTTAGAGAGAATAAATGGGCATGTATCAAAAATCCATTGGCTGTTAGATTTAAAGCAAGAATGGTTTTCACTGTTCAATCGTCCATTACAAGAGTTAGGACATTCTAAACTAAAACATAAAATTCCACTGAGTGGGTTCCACTGAGATTGGCAGTAAAATGTTGGAATTGATGATCATGATTTCTATTTGGTATCAACAATTAATCTGTTCAATACACATTCACATACTTAGGCCTAGAAATTGAGTTTTGGCTTAGCCAGGGCTTTAGCGCCGGAAGTTAGTGCCGGCGCTAAGTCCCCCTGCGTGCGCCAAAAATTCAGCAGGGCCGCGCCCAAACGGCTGCCGGCGCTACTGAAGGGTCTTTGCGGCGGTAAATCGGCGCTAACTGCCGTTTCGCGCCGCAATTCCGGCGCTGCGGCACCCGATGCGGTGCGGCAGGCTCGGGAAGTGCAGGCCTCCTCCTTCCCTTAAGGAGGAGCTGCCTGCACCCGGCCGCGGCCCGCGAAAATCTTTTTAAAAATGAGCCCGGCACCTCGGACAAGTGCCGGGCTTGCTTCTGTTCCGGGGGGCGGGGGGGGGAAGTCCGGGGAGGGAGCTGCGGCCAGGCGGCCGGCGGGAAAGCGGCCGGCCGCCGCGGGGCCTTTAATGCGCCGGCGCAAAGACTTGTAAGACTCTGTTGCCAGAGTCTTAGTTGCGGCTGCCACGGGCGAGGCGGCCGCAACTGAATTTCGGCGCTGGGGCCCGTCGGCATGGCAACCGGGACGCTGCGCACACCGATGACGTCATCGGTGCCGGCGCAGCGCTACCGGTCTACCGCGGCGGAAGGGCCCCAGGCAATTTCGGCGCCGGCGCCAATTGCAACGCTAGGCCCTCTAGCGCCGCAAAATCGGCGCTGAGGGCACTCAATTTCTAGGCCTTAGTGTCAAGTATAATTCAGATTTTATGTTTCTGAATAGGTGTATGGAGCAATTGCAAACTTATCTTGAAAACTTGCAGTTTATAAAATTGGACACAATCTCTAAAGTGACTGGAAAGAAGCAACTGTCTAAACAAATATCTGATGGGTATTTTAATTCGTTTTTTTCCTTGTTTTAATGCTGTTTCATTCAATAAATTTGATTCGTCTACATAATATGGCAATATTAAACAAATAATTTCATATAGCTTGCCCATAATCTGGCCCTTGTGTTCTGTTTTGTTACTATTACAACCAATAACTATTTTTCCTTTAGTGCTCATTAGCAGTTGGAGACATATGTGTTTCTTTTATTTTAAAATCATCTAGTGTTGAATGTTCTTTCAAATTATGCTAATTTTATGTTGCATAATGTCTGAAAACAATATGGGGGAAAAATTCAGTTGGTAGCGCCACCCGTTAGTGCCTTAAGAGGGCGCTAAGTGGGGCGCAAACCAACTAGTGCCCGGGCGCGGCGATATCTGCGCCTCTCACGAAATTGACCGGACATTTTGCGGCGATGCTAAACAATACCGCCCGATCTCCTGCGCACGCAGATCTTGACATCATTTGAGAGTGCAACGCCCTTGTGACGCCCCGGACCGGAAATTCAGTGGCGCCCCCCTCCTTTCCGCCTGGCGCTACCAACGACAGGTTGACTGGAACGCATCCCAGTCGCTGTGGGGCTGGAGGGGCGCTATTTAAAGGGGGCCTCTTCCTTGCTTTTATGTGGTAGCCATTTTTGCACCACTCGTTCTGACAGAGAGAGAGAGATTTGGAGAGAGACAAAGAGAGAAAGAGAGACTTCTGCATTGAGTCAACGCTGTCTGAGGTAGTTTTGGCTTCTGACCATAACTTTGCAGGTACAGGAAACTTTGTGTTATCCGGAGGCTAAATGCCTGGCAAGCTCGAGCCACCGGCAAAAATCAGAAGCCGTTTTGTTAGGTTTTTTTTCTTCTCGTGGCTTTTTTTTCCAACAGTCAGGCTCTGCAAAGTCTCTCTGAAGCTGTTGCTAAGCTACAGAGACGCTTCCAAGGTACGGGCCGACTGTTTGAAGCTGTTGCTAAGCAACAGTGTTTGTTGTCAGATACGGAGATGTAAAGCTCCGTATGCTTCAACATTAACGCTGGCGTGTCCGGCAGTTTTGAGGGAACGGCAACAGCTCGGTCCCGTCGGTGCCGGATGGCACAAAGTTTCCTGTACTTTGCTTTTTGACCTTCATAACTTTGATTGCCCAGATACTATGGGGGCTGCAATGGAGGGAATGTCATCCTTCTCCATCACATTCGGAGGGCACAGAGATGCAGAGAGAGAGTGGCAATCATGGCCAGACGGAGGAGGGCCAACAGGCCTCGGTACAGGAGACCTTACCCTCCCAGGGTTTTTCGCCAACAGTTCTCCTACATTAATATGTCTGAGGAGCACTGTTTACGAAGGCTACAATTCAGCAAGGAGGTGGTCACTGAGCTCTGCCGCCTGCTTCAGCCAGATCTGCAGCCTCAACTGAGGAGCAGGACGTCTCTGTCAGTGGCAGTGAAGATAACAGTGGCTCTCAACTTTTATGCCACCGGCTCATTTCAATCAGCTACTGGGGACATCGCCAATATCTCCCAGTTCGTGGTGCATTGCTGCATCCGTCAGGTAACAAATGCCCTCTTCGAAAAAGGAGACGAGAGTACATCTCTTTCCCCATGACCCCGGACAAGCAGCAAGAACGCGCAACGGGCTTTGCAATGATAGCGGGCTTCCCCATGGTGCAGGGCGCCATTGACTGCACGCATGTGGCTTTGCGGGTGCCGCAAGAGAATGCCGAGGATTTCCGCAACCGAAAGGGCTTCCATTCCTTAAACGTCCAGTTGGTCTGTGACCACAGACAGCTGATACTCACTGTCAATGCTCACTTTCCAGGCAGCAGCCACGATGCCTTCATCCTGCAACAGACTTCTGTGGCAGACCTTTTCCAGGCACTGCATCACCCAGGAGGTTGGCTTCTTGGGGACAAGGGATATCCTCTGTGCACCTGGCTGATGACACCGCTCCATTCACCCAGCACCCCTGCTGAGCTACGATACAACGAGAGCCATCAAGCTACCAGGAACATCGTTGAGCACACAGTCGGCGTGCTCAAGCAACGGTTCTGCTGTCTGGACCATTCTGGAGGAGCCCTGCAGTACTCGCCTGAGCAAGTCTCCCACTTCGTTGTTGTGTGCTGCATGCTGCATAACCTTGCAATCCTCAGGACCCAGCCAATGCCACCAGGCATTGGAGCACCAGCAGAGGAGGAGGAGGAGGAAGATGAGGAGGATGATCATCAGCAGCACCAAGGCGGGAGGGAGGCACAAAGTGGAAGGGCCGTCCGTCAAAGGCTCATAGCAAGTCGCTTCTAGGCCCCCTCTGAGGGAATGGCTTCTGCCATTCAAACAACCTGAATGAAACCATTCCACAACCCCTAAGCCGGTCAAGGCAACAATGAGTGCAAAGACCAAACATGTACATTTTCAATACAGACACTTCTTTATTTCACAAACTCTGTGTGTCTCATTTCCGCATGACAAAGTAATAGAAAGAAACACAAAAAAAAGCAGTCATTCACATAACTGGCTCTCACAACCTGGAGACAATGTCCAAAACAGTAACAAAAATTTGACCACGAACCTCGGCCTTCAATAAAACAATGAAAAACATTTTGTCACACCTCCTACTTTTTGCTCTTCGAGGGTGATCTGCTTCCCTTGCGAAATTCCCCCCTTCCCACCCTGCAGCTCCTCCGCACTGGGACCCCAGTGGCTGGAGCAAGGCTGGGGGAAGGCTGCTGAGTGTCAGAAACTGAGACTGCAGATGCCCTTGAGGGATGGCCTGTACCAGCTCTGGGCCTGGAGGGCCCGGCTGCTGACTGCACCAACTCTGCATGGGCGGCAGCAGTCTGTCCTACACGTGGTGGCAACTGCAGTGGAGAAGTGCCAGTGGTGGCAGCAGGAACGCTGTCATCTTGAGAGAGGACAGCAACTCCCTGCTTGACCGACACACTGGCACTCCCATGGGGCAGCACTTCAGCATCCGGAGCAATCTGATGGAGTGGCTTTAGCGTGAGGACAGGGCGGCAGCAAGGGAGGCATGAGTGCAGCGATTTAGTGATTTGGATTGAAAGTGTCAAAGGCTGCTGTTGTGAGGAACAAGTGGAAGGAGAGAGGACAAAAAGGTGATGACCTTACCATTGCTGTCCAGAACGGGGTTGGCGTCTCCAGAGGCGACGGGACCAATCACCCGGCTTGCCACAATCCTGTGGACGCGCTCCTCAAGATCGCTGAGGGGTTGAAGCTGAGGCCGCCCTCCACCCGTCCGTTGCTGCTGTCTCCTATTATGAGAGAGCTTGGCCTGCAAGAAAAAGGACGGCGTCTGAGTAAATATACAGCCATGGTCTTGCCTGATGTGCCTCCCATAGTTGAATAGCCCTTACTGTATGCAGCCATGGTCTTGCCTGATATGCCTCCCATAGTTGAATAGCCCTTACTGTATGCAAAGTGTGGAATGTGCGTGTGTGTTTGATGAAAGGGCCATAGGTGTTGGATGAGTGTTGGGCATTGGGGCTTTCAAGACCCTCTGGCCATAAAGTGAGGTTGAGATGGAGGGATGAAGAGATTTTGAAAAAAAGGCACTCACCCTGACGACCCGAGTGAGGTCGTTGAACTTTTTCCTACATTGCACATGGGTCCTAGGCACCATGCTGCTTGAGGAAACGCTTTGAGCCACCTCCCTCCACACTCTCTGTACTCGCGTGGCAAAGGCCTCCTGCCACTCTCTGGGTACAGAATGGATCTTCTGTGCTCCACCCCGTGAACCAGCACCTCCAAAGCCCGCTCGCAGAAGCACTGTGCTCGCTCCCTGGCCCTTTCCATAATGTCTGGCTGCTAGATTTAGCCACAGGTCTGCCCAGGCCAAGATTCGAGGCTCCAGTGAGCAGGGTGTGGCTGAGGAGCAAGATCGACCCTCCCCTTTAAGAACTGACTGGCGCCAGTGTGTCTGTGTTCAATCGCTAACTGACAGCACCTGCGCTGCGCCCGCCCTCTGAGGTAGCGCCTCGCTCCTCGGCCTTAGCGCCTTAAGAGAGGTGTGTAGCGCCTGATTTAGTGCTCCAATCACCTCCAGGGGCGATAAAAGCCAAGTTTGCTGTCGGAGGCGATAATTAGCACCAGGCGCTAAACTTTGCGCACCGCCAGTAATGGCGCCCCATATGGGGCAATACTGAATTTTTCCCTCTATATTTCTAACATAACTAGAATTACAGAAATGTCTGGCACTAGAGCATTTTTAATTCAAGATATCAATAGACTGAGAATTGTCACTTATTTATTTTGATACAGAAATGCTACTGCAATGCTTAGTACCATTTTACAGATTATCCATGATTTAAAACTGCTAATATAATGAGCCCTTATAATTGCTGAAGCTTATTCTTTACCTACTGTTCAAGTAATAGTTCCAAGTGTAGTCTTGCAAAATTTGATTCAATGTGCATGGTACAGTAGTTGGCATGAACAGCAAATTAGATCCTGTTGCAATTTGTGCAGTGTTGATTCAGCTAGTGCTTAATGGAGCTTAGTGGTGCCACTTAACCCTTTGAGTGTTGAAAGAACTTTTCAGCACTAAGAGCACAAATCTTGTTTTATATTGTGCAATATTGCAGATCTAGATTTTGGAATGTTGAATATTGTAACGTGGAATTCTCACTGATAGAAAATGGTTTTACGCAAACTAAAGGAGTCACATTCGTCAATGACATAATTAATTCAATCTTGAATTTCAGTTTAAGGTATGGACATTGGGTACTCAAGCAATTGTTGAATGAACAAAATATTTCTGTGAATCCAAAAGCACTGCTTTACATTTGCTCATTTATACTGGTGGCTGACAATGCTTCCTTACATTGCCTTGGGTACCAGATAGAAAAAAAATAGCTCCACTCCCCGATTTATACAAAGCACAAGGCAAGTTAGCTAATAAATTAAGCTATCACTTGTATATTAAATGTCTACATACATAAAAGGTTTGCAAAACAACAACTTGCATTTATACAGCATCCTTAATGTAAGAAATATTCCAACGCACTTAACAATAGGGTTAAAGAAAACAGACACCAAGCCAGGAAATAGGGATTAGGAGGGTTGACTGTATGCTTGGTTAGAGATGGGCTTTGAGGAGGTTTATAAAGGAGAGAGAGAGAACACTTTAGGGAAAGAGTTCCAAACAGCAGGGCCAAGACACTGAAAACTGGCATCAATTGTGGGTGAAGGGTAGGGAATCCACAGAAGATTGGAATCAGAAGAACACACTCTGAGAAGATGTAGGACAGAGGAGATTGCAGAAATAGAGAAAGACTTGTAAATGAGGAGAAGAATTTTGAATTGAATGCTTTGGGATGCTCAGAACCTGTGACAGGTGAGTGGGATAAGATATAAGATACATATGGCAGAATTTTGAACAAGTTAAAGTTTATGGAGGGTAAAGGATGGGAGGCCAATAAATAAAGAATAGTTGAGTGTGAAGGTGGCAGAGGTTGAAGACTTTGACTTTCCAGTGGTGAGTAGGAGGAAGTTGTGAATCTTCCAAGATGATTCAAGACAGATGCCCTGAAGTCCTACTTCATTTTTTAGCATGTTTGTGTGGAAATTGAGGGCTTATATTTGTGGGCAGAAAAATGGAGCAGAAGCTATTTGTGCAGGTTTGCCACCAAAATGAGTCCCCTTGAGTTTCCTAATGTAATTCAGCCCTTTCCATGATCCCTCTGCCGAGTCCCCAGCTCACTCATTCGCAAGGTGCTCCATCCTCGAATTACTTGGCTTTATGCTCGCAATACACTAGAATTAAGTTAGAATTAGGGGTATGTGTAGATGCTGCAAGGATCTGCTGAGGAGTTTCTGATCCTGAAGACTGGAGAGTTTGAGGTGGAGGTGGGTGGTAATTGTAGATCCTTCATAGGATGGGGATGGAAGAGGTGAGCAGGATGGATAGGATGTTAGAGAGATTAGCCCTAAGGAGCATTCAGGGTGAGGTGGTCGCTGTGAGTGGAGGATGGGACAATTTTGATTGCTGTTCTGGACAGCCAGCCATGGGTTGGTGATGTTGAAGTTGTATTTGACCTCAAGCAGGAGATAAAAAGTTAGACAGGGATGGGAAAACAAATGCATGTGCATACTCTTTTTTTTAATACACTTGTAATGTCTCAAGTGTATAGGCACCGCATGTTAAATATTACAGAACCAGCAAGATTTATTTTTGAAATTTGCATCAATGTTTGGTCAAAGTTGTTTGCTCCAAGACAACTAGTGCTCTCCATGGTTACTAAACTGTGTAGGTGGAATTAATTAGGATTGTAATAAAGCTCCAGTGAGAGTGTAGCTTTGCCGTTGGCAGGTATTCCCAGTACCAGCTTCAGTCTTGATCTGCCACATTTGTACTTGGATGCCAGAAGTATGGCCGTGCCAGTGCCTACATCAAACAATTTAGCTGACAAAAAGCAACCAGCACCTGATCCACAAAACTCGCTGCAATTCCTTTTACATTCTCCATGGAAACAAGCTACACACATGTGGAATATCCATATGATAGCAGAGTCATGAACACATCATTAGTTTCAAATGTCCTTGCCATTTAAAGTAGGAGGTTGTCGTCGTACGTGTTTTCACACTGTTCCCTTTGGGGAACTGTATGAAGTGGTGGAAGGATTTCTGGCTGCGATTAACGCTCCTTCCGTGACCGTAACCATCTTCGTACCAGCCATTAGGGTGGTTAGCCCTATGGCAGGAGGGTTTTACGGGCTCCCACAACCCATACGAGGGGGGGGGGCCACCCACACCCACGGACGCAAGTATCCCGCTGGATGTCAACCCAGAATTTAGAGCCGGAGCTCCGACTCCACTTGCCGGGACTGTCTGGAGCGGGGTTCGAAACCCTACGCCTTCTGGCCCAGTGGGTACCGACCCCTAGCTATCGATTCTGACATTTAGTTTCCTTTTTTAACCACCTTGAACACTGAATGATTACATATCCACCAAAAACTCCAGATCTCTTTCCAGCTCTGTTGCCTCGGGTATGTTACCATTTAACATGTTGACTCACATTTTGACTTCTAATTAATCTCATAACTTCCGATTTACCTGTGCTGAACCCCCATCTGTCAACCCTCTGCCCACTGACCTAGCCTGTCCATCTCCCTTTCCAATTTGGTGTCATCTGCAAACTTGGACACCTTGGAGAATATTCCTTCCTCTAAGTCATTTCCAAAATTATAAACAGCAGCAGCCTCAAAGCTGACTCCAATGGGACTCTACTAGCAACTGGTTTTCACTCGGATACCTTCTCATGCAACATTACCCACTGCTGCCTACCTTTCAGCCAAGCATAAATCCAGCCTGTTATTTTGCCATCTATCCAATGAACACAAATGTAGGATTGTGTTAAATACCTTCCTGAAACCTATGTTGGTAACAGCTACTGCTTCACTTTTTGCCACCAGATCTGAAACTTCCTCAAAGAAATCCAGAAATGACAATGACCCTGCTAAATCCATCCTTACTCTTTTAAATCAGACCCTGTCCTTGCACCTGATCAAAGTGTCAGACACTTTCCCTACAATCAAGGTAAGGCTGACAGGTCTACAGTTTGAGAGTTCATCGTTTGTCTCTATTTTAAAGATGGAGGTCGCATTTGCTACTGTTAGTTCCATTAGGATGTTACCTGATTCCAGTGAGCTTTGAAAGATCTTGATGATCCGCAATCTCCTCCGCAAACTCTATTTATGTCAGCAATTAATAGCCTGGCGATGAATGCTAATTATTTCTAGCACTTGGTGACTGTTTACACAAACTAATGTTTATTAGTAATTAACTGTATTGACTTGACTGACTTTTTTAATATTTACTTCATGCACAGCCAAACGAATAGAAGCCATTCACCCAGCTGCAAAAGTCATTTTGATTGTCGTATCTTAAAAGAACCTGTTTTTATGCTAAGCAGCACAGTATAGAGAGAAAATTCACAAATTATGAGAAAAATAGAAAATACTGGAAATACTCAGCATTTGTGGAGAGAGAAACAGAGGGCTGGATTTTGTCAATGAAGGCGCGTTGGGGGCGGGACTGCTGGTTTTCAGGTTTCTGTCCCACCACCAGCGACGTCTGACCAACCCACGCTATTTTCCCTTGATTGACCTTGTTAAGCCCATCTGCGGGCTTGCCAGCCAATTAAGGGAAAGCCGGTGACAGATGACGCCAGCGTATGACGCTTCATCTGTCGAAACATTTTTGACAGATGAATTGTCAGCGTTTGACAGCTTTGAGAAGCTGTCAAACACTGACAATCTCTGTTCTAAGGTGAACCCTTGCACAGAAGGCTCACCAAGACCTCTCTCCTCCGCAGAAAGCAGATGGCTGCTGCATCTGAGAATGCAGCAGCCATTCCGTCATCTCTGCTGTTGAGATGAGGCACCTCCAGATCCTCAAAGGTTGAAACCTGCAGGAAGAAGCAAAGGTAAGGAAACTTTTTCCAACACTTTACACTCACCTCTCATACTTACCTGTCCACACTTGCACCCATCACTCACCTCTACAGCTGACATTTCGACCCCACTCACCCCCGCAGACCCACTGCTCGCCTCGCTGACCCTGGCGAGGTTCGCAGCTGTTGGGAAGCTCGCAATTGCAGGCGTAAAATGGGGATAAGCCTCAAAACTGCTTGTTAACTACCTTCCCGCCTCGAGGAGATGGGTCCTTGTGCGACTCGGGGACCCGTCTCCCGGGAAGATGGCACGGAGGCGGGTTGGGAGCGGGGTCGGTACCCGCTCCTAGTTTCTGCCATTTTCCTGGCAGTCCTGCCTCCCTACCCGCCTCCCCAGGGCTGGGAAAATTCCCCCCAGAGTTAACGTTTCAGGTCGATGACCCTTCATCAGAACCGCAGCGTCCGCATCTGCAGTAGTTTGCTTTTGTATGAGAAAAAAACTTGATTTTTGTCACAATTGCCTTTTAACTTTAATAATAAGATATGTATTAATATAGAAATTGCTGTTTGTGATATTAGCATATGAATACTTAATGGCCGGAATTTTCAGAGGTAAGAACTGGTGGGTTGGAGGCGTGGGAGGAAATGAAAGGTGAAAAAATGTGAACCTCGACCCCAACCCGCCCACTTTCACCTTTAACTCAGGAAGGACGGGGTGGGGTGGGGGGCTGCCAACCAGCTGCCAAGAGGCAGGTTGACAATTATATAGGGCCCTGGTGAGAACACCTGGAGTATTGTGTACAGTTTTAGGGCAGGATTTTCATTCAGGAGTTGGGTTGGAATCGGGACTACAACTTTCGGGGTTGTAGTCCAGCCTCCATCGAGATGCGGCCAATCCATGCAATTTTAACTTGATTGACCTTGTTGAGCCCGCCCAGCAGGCCAATTAAGGGCCACCCGGCAACAGGTGACGTCACAGACTGAAATTTCATCTGTCAAGAGGTTTTGACAGATTAAATATCAGTGTTTGAAAGCTGTTTGAAGCTGTCAAACACTGACAGTCTTACTTCTAACCTGAGTCCTTCTCCACAGACTCAGTTAGAAATCTCTCCTTCACAGTAAGCTGAAGACTGTCACTTTTGACAGTTCGCAGCCATTCTGCTTTCTGTGCCGGTGAGATGAGGGACTCCCGGGACCTAAAGGAAGGAAGGCTGAAAAGGTAAGAAAAGGTCATTTAAACTTCTTTAATCACTTTAGACACAGCAAACACACTTACCTTTGCACTCATGCACACATCACTCACCTGAACACCGACATCTCGACCCCTCCAAGTCCTTCAACCCGACGGCCGTTAACAGGCAGTTAATTGGCACTAATCCCTTCCCGCCTCGGGTAGGCGGGTCCCAGTGCGGGGCGGGTACCCGCCTCCTTTCCTGGCATGGAGGCGGGTTTGGGTGCGGGATGGGGTCGGGACCCCTGATTTCGGGATTTTAACCCCCCACACGCCTCCAATCCCGACTCCACGGCCCAATGAAAATCCTGCCCTTAGTCTCCTTATCTAAGGAAGGATATACTTGTCATAGAGGGAGTGCAACAAAAGTTCACCAGACTGATTCCTGGGATGGGGGGATTATCCTATGAGGAGAGATTGAGTAGACTAGGCCTATATTCTCTGGAGTTTAGAAGAATGAGAGGTGATCTCATTGAAACATACAAAATTCTTACAGGGCTTGACAGGGTAGATGCAGGGAGGATGATTTCCCTGGCTGGGGAGTCCAGAACCAGGAGTCACAGTCTCAGAATAAGGGGTCAGCCATTTAGGACTGAGATGAAGAGATATTTCTTCACTCAGAGGGTGGTGAATCTTTGGAATTCTCTACCTCAGAGGGCTGTGCAGGCTCAGTCGTTGAGGATGTTCAAGACAGAGATCGATAGATTTTTGGATATTAAGGGAATCAAGGGATATGGGGATAGTGAAGGAAAGTGGAGATGAGGTAGAAGATCAGCCATGATCTTATTGAATGGCGGAGCAGGCTTGAGGGGCCAAATGGCCTATTCCTGCTCCTCTTTCTTAGAGTCATAGAGTTTTACAGCATAGAAAGAGGCCCTTCGGCCCATCGCGTCCGCGCCGGCCATCAAGCCCTGTCTAACCTAATCCCATTTTCCAGCATTTGGTCCGTAGCCTTGTATGCTATGGCATTTCAAGTGCTCATCCAAATGCTTCTTGAATGTTGTGAGGGTTCCTGCCTCTACCACCCTTTCAGGCAGTGAGTTCCAGATTCCAACCACCCTCTGGGTGAAAAAGTTCTTCCTCAAATCCCCTCTAAACCTCCTGCCCCTTACCTTGAATCTATGCCCCCTTGTTATTGACCCCTCTACTAAGGGAAAAAGTTCCTTTCTATCTACCCTATCTATGCCCCTCATAATTTTGTACACCTCAATCAGGTCCCCCCTCAGCTTTCTCTGCTCCAAGGAAAACAACCCCAGCCTGTCCAGCCTTTCTTCATAGCTGAAGCGCTCCAGCCCAGGTAACATCCTGGTGAATCTCCTCTGCACCCTCTCCAAAGCAATCACATCCTTCCTATAGTGTGGTGACCAGAACTGCACACAGTATTCCAGCTGTGGCCTTACCAGCGTTTTGTACAGCTCCATCATAACCTCCCTGCTCTTATATTCTATGCCTTGGCTAATGAAGGTAAGTATCCCATATGCCTTTTTAACCACCTTATCCACCTGTTCTGCTGCCTTCAGGGATCTATGTACATGCACACCAAGGTCCCTCTGATCCTCTGTCTTTCCTAGGGTCTTACCTTTCATTGTGTATTCCCTTGCCTTGTTAGTCCCTCCAAAATGCATCACCTCACACTTTTCAGGGTTAAATTCCATTTGTCACTGTTCCGCCCATCTGACCAACCCATCTATATCGTCCTGCAGACTGAGGCTACCCTCCTCGCTATTTACCACCCCACCAATTTTCGTGTCACCTGCGAACTTACTGATCATACCTTTTACATTCACATCCAAATCATTAATGTAGACCACAAACAGCAAGGGACCCAGCACCGATCCCTGCGTAACCCCACTGGACACAGGCTTCCAGTCACAAAAACAACCTTCGACCATCACCCTCTGCCTTCTGCCACTAAGCCAGTTTTGGATCCAATGTGCCAAGGCACCCTGGATCCCATGGGCTCTTACCTTCCTGACCAGTCTCCTATGTGGGACTTTATCGAAAGCCTTACTGAAATCCATGTAAACCACATCCACTGCACTACCCTCATCCACACACCTAGTCACCCCCTTGAAACATTCAATCAAATTGGTCAGACATGATCTTCCCTTGACAAAGCTATGCTGACTATCCCTGATTAATCCTTGCCTCTCCAAGTGGAGACTAATTCTGTCCCTCAGAATTTTTTCTAATAATTTCCCTACCACTGATGTTAGGCTCACTGGCCTGTAATTCCCTGGTTTATCCCTACTACCCTTCTTGAATAATGGTACTACGTTAGCTGTTCTCCAGTCCTCTTATGTTCTTATGTTATGCTTACATACTATAATGAGGCCTGAAGCCTCTACCTTAACCTGTTTTGCCGGTTTTACTGCAGGCGGCCGGGGCTCTCGAGACTTGGGATTCCCGGTGGCTACAATGAAGCAGCCTCAGCCTTGGGGAGCACTGCTTGTGGGCCAGGAGGAGCAGGAGTGTTTCTTCCCAAGCTCTCCCACCATCAGCCTGGCCCTTCCCCTGCCCCCCGGGCATGGAACCCCCTCCCCCGCAGGGATCGCGACTCAGGCCTGGGATCGGACCCCCCAGGGATTGCGACTCGGCCCCAGGGTCTGGGTTCAATCCCCCTGGGCTTGGACTCCCCCCGGGGAGATCGGACCCCCCCCCCCTCGGGCCTGGACTGCCCTGCCCCCCACCCACCCCATCCTGGGCCCAGCACTTAACTTGTCCTGCGGTCTTGGTCTCTGAGTTTCTCACACGACTGGAAGTCAGCCTGGCAATCAGGCTGAATTCCAGGCAGGGAACCTGCCCTTGATGTCGTATGCACGCTGTGGAGTTAAATGGGGAAACATAGAAACATAGAAGATAGGAGCAGGAGTAGGCCATTCAGCCCCTCGAGCCTGCTCCGCCATTCAATGCGATCATGGCTGATCATCCAAATTCAGTTCCCTGTTCCTGCCTTCTCTCCATATCCCTTGATCCCTTTAGCCTTAAGAAATATATCCAACTCCTTCTTGAATATATTTAATGAATTGGCCTCTACTGCCTTCTTTGGCAGAGAATTCCACAGGTTCACCACTCTCTGGGTGAAGAAATTCCTCCTCATCTCTGTCCTAAATGGCTTTCCCCTTATCCTTAGACTGTGACCCCTGGTTCTGGACTCCCCGACCATCGGGAACATCCTTCCAGCATCTAGTCTGTCCAGTCCTGTTAGAATTTTATAAGTTTCGATGAGATCCCCTCTCATTCTTCTAAACTCCAACGAGTACAAGCCCAGTCGACCCAATCTCTCCTCATACGTCATTCCTGCCATCCCAGAACTTCCGGGTTTCCCGCCATCTCCCAGGACCTAGCAAAATCCAGCCCCTATGTGTTTACAGGACATTCCTCTGTATACTGTTTTAACAGAGATGATAGCACATGACATGAATCAGTCATTCATGAAAGAAAGACTTACGAAATAATACTGAGCAGCCTGCGGGTGGCGCTGTCCAGGGAGGGTATAAATACTCGGGCACGGGCCCAGCTTGCGCAGGACATTCTTAACAGGAACTAGTGAAGGACACAACTAGACCTCCATGTTGTAAAACAGTTGATTAAAGCTTTGTTTAATGCTTAGACCAAGTGCCTAGTAGTTTTCTTACGTCAGTCCATTTATTAACATCTCTGGACTAACACCTCCGTTAAAATAATGTACAGAGGAGTGTGATACTAATATTGCAAACAGTAATTTCAAAGCTATTGTGTAAAAACTGATGCCAGTGTGTGAATCATAGACAATTCATTGAAAAGCTGTGCACTGTACAGGAGAACTACCTTATATAGAAAATATGCTTAAACTTCTCGAGATTACAGAAAATTAACATTAGTTGCTGTGTCATCATCATAGTTTGCCATGCTTTGCTGCATTGTGTACACCATGTAACTTACTTGACCTGTGGCCAATTAGTTCTGATTTTGACAAGAAGGTATGACAAATTCATGCAAGGGCAGTGTTGACTTGTAGTGTATTGGAGCTCCAGAATGTGGTACCGTACATTGACAGGTTTAGGTTTATGCTTTTAGCACCCACACCACTGAGTTGCCTATCTCAGCCATGCAGCTGTGGTGCGGTTGTGAAGTGACATAATGCTTTTCCCACAGGAGAGGGAACGTTATCACAGAGTCATTCTTGCGTGTGGCTTGGCAACCGGCTTAAGAGCCGAAGCCTGAAAACAATTTACCCATTTGCCCTCTCAACCACAGTTGGTGGAAGGCCCAGGATGATCAAAAAAAGGAGGGGAGACGTTAACTCGAAAAAACAGAGCAATCTGTAACCTTGGGGGGAAGCCCCAAGTGATCAGAAGACGTGAATTCTTGGTTTTCATTACAAAATTCACTTCATACAGAGAACATTGAATTGCAATTATGCCATTGTTGATCCTATGTATGAAATCATCACTGTTACAATGTGGCCCATGATAGTGGCAGCTTGGCTGAGATCACCATAATATCAGCAGAACATCCTGTACTTTTGCACACTGTAACGTTTTCACAGCCAGCATTGTCCAGGCCAAAAAGAAACATAAACAACTTTACAGTATTTGAAAGCCTGGTAACCTTGAAAACTAATACAAGTCTGTAAGATCAATTGAAGGATATATACGACACCACAAAAAGGAAATATCTCTTTCTTACCAGCAAGTGTTAATTATTTTCTCAGGGAAACTAACATGACAAGCTGTACAACAATACAAATGGAAGGTGGGTGGTGGGTGAGTGGGTGGGAACACTGTGCAAGAATTAACATAAACCAGGAATCTGTGAAATGTTTACTTGAAGTGAACTTGGGAAATGAAAGTCACAAATGTCCCATATGCACAGGCATCAGGTAAAGATCCCTGGCGCCAGAGTTTACTCGGAAAATGACCCGCGTCTCAACTGGATTGACTGTGTCCTTGTGGTATATTACTCGGTCCCTGTACAATTGACGATGACAGACAAATGTGTTGCTTATATCCATGCAATTTGCTGAGGTTTAGATACAAGCTGATTTAACCGCACAAAATGGGACATTTCCAATTTCTTTACAAATTTACTGATTGAAGCATGGAATGAAATGGCAACTGTCAAATAATGTCCTTTGTCAGGCAATAAATCTGTTTTTGACCAGCTAGGTGGCATGCAGAGACCCGTCAGCATGCTTAAGAGTCTCCAAGCCAGGCTACTGTGAAATCCACACTGGTAGAGTCTCTGCTCGCCCAACATGCAGTGCCTACTGTGTCTCTGTACGGTCACACCACATTTACTCAAATCCAGAAACTGTGGGTGTAGATTGACAAAAGCCAAAGCTTCAGCACCCTCAGCTATGCGTAGGGATCTTGCTGCTGCTTAACCAGCCAAAGCCATGTAGCCTACCAGCACAGAGCACTGGTAAGCTTCCCGCTGTTTGCCCAGCCAGGACCATCCCACCAGTTGGGGCATTTGCTTGCAGTGCTATCTGGAACCAAGTGGGAAGAATCTCAGCTACCAGTGACATGTCTACCGATCCATGTCCTATTAATGAGCCAGGATTAAAACAAATTACCAAACCACAGTACATCGTACATAACTTCTAAATATATTTATTATCACTGATAGAGTTAAGAAGCAGAGATTTTTTAAATGAACAGACTGTCCAAGGATGTAGGTTTGATATAAATAAATGTTGAAACCCCATAGGGCAGTGACTGAATGCTAGAGCAGCGAGTGATGTCTGAGTATCTCACCAACCAATCACGGCACTTTGTTACATGTCACTTACCTTTGCTGCCCTTGTGAGATCATTAACAAGAACAAGCATCTTCCTACATTGTTGTGGGGTCTTTAGGATTACATGTGCTGCTGTATTTGATGGTTTTTCACCAACCAAGAATGGCAACCCTCCTTTGGCGTCTCTGCTGTTAGAGAAATTTGCACCTCAACGTCTTGAACCTTTAGCAGGTATCATGTCTACTCCATTCAATGTAGCTTTAAAATGCAGACAGGCCTTCAATTCCTGCTATTTCACCTTGCTCTATCTGGAAACCCCTAGCTGCTGTATCCTTGTCCCATCCTGCATTAGGCAAAGCAATTAATCCCAGGATTTCTGATGGGGTCACGGTCTTTGGCGTTCTGCACACAGAAGTTCTGTCCTGCAACAATTATGGCAGTGGAGTGGGAGCCCAGGAGTTTCAGGCCCTATCTCTTTAAAGCAGGCTGCAATTTCAGACTTGACACCAGGTAAAATGTAATAGTGAGGATTCTGCTGCCTTGTAGCTTGTAAAATTTAGAGAACTGCAAGTAACCCTCTTTCTGAAATTGCACAGTCTTTGTGGCAGGAGTGTCCCTAAGCCCTGGCAATCTGACTTTGAAGTCCAGGCACCTCAGTCGTATTGATGCTTATATTTCTTATTCATGGTTTGTCCTGTTTGAATTTCATGGGCCCTGAGATTTTAGCACTGGTGCCTTAATCAGAACACACAGATCTGTTAGTATTGGCAACTTTGGATATATGGAAATTAATAGGGAAATGCATTTAAACTTTATCTGTGGCTCCAAGGCTCCCTGTTGCACACCTATGTTTGTCCACGAAGACAAAAGGTTGAATGTCCCTGCTACTTGGGATTTCAAAGTATTTCAAATATTACTTGGAATTTCACCAACGGCACAGGAACCAGAAAAAATGATCAATGTAGTAATATGCGAATGTTGCCCAAACATTGCAGAATATAACATAGAGTCATAGAGTTATACAGCACGGATAGAGGCCATTCGGCCCATCGTGTCCGCGCCGGCCATCAAGCCCTGTCTAATCCCATATTCCAGCATTTGGTCCGTAGCCTTGTATGCTATGGCATTTCAAGTGCTCATCCAAATGCTTCTTAAATGTTGTGAGGGTTTCTGCCTCCACAACCCTTTCAGGCAGTGAGTTCCAGACTCCAACCACCCTCTGGGTGAAAAAGTTCTTTCTCAAATCCCCTCTAAACCTCCCGCCCTTTACCTTGAATCTATGCCCCCTAGTTATTGACCCTTCTACTAAGGGAAAAAGCTCCTCAGTATCCATCCTATCTATGCCCCTCATAATTTTGTACACCTCAATCAGGTCCCCCCTCAGCCTCCTCTGCTCCAAGGAAAACAAACCCAATCTGCCCAGTCTCTCTTCATAGCTGAAGCGCTCCAGCCCTGGTAACATCCTGGTGAATCTCCTCTGCACCCTCTCCAAAGCGTTCACATCCTTCCTGTAGTGTGGCGACCAGAACTGCACACAGTATTCCAGCTGTGGCCTAACCAGTGTTTTATACAGCTCCATCATAACCTCATTGCTCTTATATTCTATGCCTCGGCTAATGAAGGCAAGTATCCCATATGCCTTTTTTACCACCTTATCCACCTGTTCCGCCGCCTTCAGGGATCTGTGTACTTGCACACCCAGATCCCTCTGACCCTCCGTCTTGCCTAGGGTCTTACCATTCATTGTGTATTCCCTTGCCTCATTAGTCCCCCCAAAGTGCATCACCTCGCACTTTTCCGGGTTAAATTCCATTTGCCACTGTTCCGCCCATCTGACCAACCCATCTATATCGTCCTGCAGACTGAGGCTACCCTCCTCGCTATTTACCACCCTACCAATTTTTGTATCATCCGCGAACTTACTGATCATACCCTTTACATTCATATCCAAGTCATTAATGTAGACCACAAACAGCAAGGGACCCAGCACCGATCCCTGTGGTACCCCACTGGCCACAGGCTTCCAGTCACAAAAACAACCTTCGACCATCACCCTCTGCCTTCTGCCACTAAGCCAGTTTTGTATCCAATGTGCCAAGGCACCCTGGATTCCATGGGCTCTTACCTTCTTGACCAGTCTCCTGTGTGGGACTTTATCGAAGGCCTTACTGAAATCCATGTATACCACATCCACTGCGTTACCCTCATCCACACACCTAGTCACCCCCTCAAAAAATTCAATCAAATTAGTCAGACATGATCTTCCCTTGACAAAGCCATGTTGACTATCCCCGATTAATCCTTGCCTCTCCAAGTGGAGACTAATTTTGTCCCTCAGAATTTTTTCCAATAATTTTCCTACCACTGATGTTAGGCTCACTGGCCTGTAGTTCCCCGGTTTTTCCCTACTTCCCTTCTTGAATAATGGTACTACATTAGCGGTTCTCCAGTCCTCTGGCACATCCCCTGTGGCCAGAGAGGTCCTGAATATATGTGTTAGAGCCCCCGCAATCTCTTCCTTTGCCTCACACAGCAGCCTGGGATACATTTCGTCCGGGCCTGGGGATTTATCCATTTTTAGGCCTGCTAAAACCGCCAATACCTCCTCCCTCTCGATGTTAATATGTTCGAGCATATCACAGTCCCCCCGCCCTATTTCTATGTCTACATCGTCCTTCTCCATAGTGAAGACAGATGCAAAAAATTCATTTAGAACCCCTCCTACATCTTCCGGCTCCACACACAGATTGCCACTTTTGTCCCTAATGGGCCCTATTTTTTCCCTAGTTATCCTCTTACCCTTAATATACTTATAAAACATCTTAGGATTTTCCTTTATTTTGCTCGCCAGTGTTATTTCATGGCCCCTCCTTGATCTCCTAATTTCTTTTTTAAGTATCCCCCTGCACTTTTTGTACTCCTCTAGGGCTTCCTCCGTCTTTAGCCTTTTGTATCTGCCAAAAGCCCTCCTTTTTTTCCTAATCCATTCTCGTATATCCCCTGACATCCAAGGTTCCCTGTGGTTTTTGGAATCACCCTTGACCTTTACGGGAACATGTTGCCATTGTATGATCTCAATCTCCCTTCTGAAAGCCTCCCATTGCTCCGATGCGGATTTTCCTACAAGTAGCTGATCCCAGTCCATTTTGGCCAGATCCTGCCTTATCCTATTAAAATCGGCCTTCCCCCAATTTAGAACCTTTATTTCCGGCCCATCCCTGTCCTTTTCCATGACCACCTTAAATCTTACCATATTATGGTCACTGTCACCAAAGTGCTCACCTACTAGCACTTTTTCCACTTGGCCGGCCACATTCCCTAGAATTAGGTCCAGTACCGCCCCCTCTCTTGTAGGACTTTCTACATGCTGGCTCAAAAAGCTCTCCTGGATGCACTTTAAGAATTCTACACCCTCTGAGCCTTTCACACTCTGACTATCCCAGTTAATATTGGGGAAGTTGAAATCCCCCATTATTATTACCCTATTATTTGCACATTTCTCTGAGATTTGCCTACATATCTGTTCCTCTATCTCCCCCTGACTGTTTGGAGGCCTATAGTACACTCCCAGCAAAGTGCTTGCCCCCTTTTTGTTTTTAAGCTCCACCCATATGGCCTCATTAGAGGAACCTGCTAATATATCATCCCTCCTTACTGCAGTAATTGACTCCTTAATTAATATTGCGACAACCCCTCCTCTTATACCTCCCTCTCTGTCTCGCCTGAAGATTCTGTACCCCGGAATATTGAGCTGCCAGTCTTGCCCCTCCCTCAACCATGTCTCCGTGATAGCAACAATATCATACTCCCATGTGTTTATCAACACCTTCAGTTCATCCACCTTATTTGCAAGACTCCTTGCATTAAAATAGATGCCATCCAGCCTTGTCCTTATATATTTGCCCTGTCTACCAAGCTGACTTGTTTTTTTCTCTATAATTGGCAGCACATCACCCCCTATTTCAGCTCCCCTCTGTATCCCATCCCCCTGCCAAGTTAGTTTAAACCCCCCCCAACAGTGCTAGCAAACCTCCCCGCAAGGATATTTGTCCCGCCCTGGTTCAGGTGCAACCCGTCCGACTTGTACAAGTCCCACCTTTCCCAGAAGCAGGTCCAGTGATCCAGGAAAGTAAAACCCTCCCTCCTACACCAACTCTTTAGCCACGCATTCATCTGCTCTATCCTCCTATTCCTATACTCACTAGCACGTGGCACTGGGAGTAATCCAGAGATTACAACCTTTGAGGTCCTGCTCTTTAATCTGTTACCTAGCTCCCTAAATTCTTGATGCAGGATCTCATCCCCCTTCCTACCTATGTCGTTGGTCCCAATGTGGACCACGACCTCTGCCTGCTCACCCTCCCCCTTAAGAATGCCCTGTAGCCGCTCAGTGACATCCATGACCCTGGCCCCAGGGAGGCAACAAACCATCCTGGAGTCACGTTTGCGGCCACAGAAACGCCTATCTGTTCCCCTTACGATAGAATCCCCTACCACTATTGCTCTCCCACTCTTTTTCCTCCCTTTCTGGGCAGCAGAAGTGTCCCTGGTGCCAGGAAGCTGGCTGCTGCTGCCTTCCCCTGGTGAGTCATCCCCCTCAACAGTATCCAACTTGGTATACCTGTTTGAAAGGGGGATGTCCGCAGGGGTTCCCTGCACTTCCTGCCTGCCTCTGTTGCTCCGCCTGATGGTCACCCAATTTCATTCTGCCTGTGCAGCCCTACTCTGCAGCGTGAACAACTCGCTAAACGTGCTATCCACGACCCTCTCAGCATCGCGCATGCTCCAAAACTCATCCACCCGCAGCTCGAGCGCCGCAATGCGGTCTACAAGTAGCTGCAGCTGGATGCATTTCCCGCACACATGGTCGTCAGGGACACTGGCAGCGTCCCTGACTTCCCACATGGAGCAAGAGGAGCAGAACACGGGTCTGAGCTCTCCTGCCATGACTTACTCCTATAATTAATTTAAAAATTTATTCAACACCCCAGTTACAGGTATACTCTAGGGCGCTTTATTTACCAACTGTCCCCACTACAACACAGAGACCCTAGAAATTTAACACCACAGAATTCAAGCTTGTATTGAAAAGAGAGAAATACTCACCAACCAATCACTTACCTGCTTCCTGCTGACGTCACACTTGGATTACTTTTTACCTCTCTCCCGGAACCTGGATTGGTATGCCTTGGTGCCTCTGACTGCTCCTTAAGTACCTCTCCCGCCTCGGGCTGCTCCCGCGCAGGTCCGCTGCTTCTCCGGTCTCAGGGCTGTGGGCCTCGGTGCCTCTGGCTGCTCCCTTTTATCCTCCGCCGCCTCGGACTGCTCCCGCGCAGGTCCGCTGCTTCTCCGGTCTCGGGGCTGTGTTTGAACTCTCCCGGGTTTTGGCGCTCTCGCTCTGCTCCCGCTGTGTTTGAACTCTCTTGGGTTTTGGCGCTCTCGCTCTGCTCCCGCTGTGTTTGAACACTCCCGGGTTGTGCCGCTCTCGCTCTGCTCCCGCTGTGTTTGAACTCTCCCGGGTTTTGGCGCTCTCGCTCTGCTCCCGCTGTGTTTGAACTCTCCTGGGTTTTGGCGCTCTCGCTCTGCTCCCGCTGTGTTTGAACTCTCCCGGGTTTTGGCGCTCTCGCTCATAATATGGGTAGCCTAGTGGTAATGGTACTGGCCTAGCAACCTGGAGGCCATGATTTCAAATCCTACCATAGCAAGTTGTGAAATTGAATTTTAAAACATTTGATAATTTTTGGGCTAGCACCAGAAAATAATCGTGATAACCGCTGGACTGTTGTAAAAACCCACCTGCTCTGGCCTGCATGTGACTCCAGTCCCACAAAGGGAGGTGAAATTGGTCAACGGCAGTAGCGCTAAACGGGCTGTTAGCGAATCGGCAGCCTGTTTTGCACTACGTCCAGTATTCGTTTCCATTAATTGGGCACAGTGTGAAATGTACCGCCGATTCTCTATCTGCCCGTTTTGCGCTACTGACGTTGATCAATTTCACCCCCCAATGTCCCCAGAGATGACCAATAAATACTACCTTGCCCACATTCCATGCACAAATATAAAATATATAACTTGGCATAAAGAATTAAGTTACTGAATTTTTATATTTGTTTCATTGATTAAATAATCTAGCATTTCCTTATTGTAATGTTGAAAAGTAAATACACAATTATTAAATATAAAGTGATGCAGAAGTTATTTGTTGTTTTAATGTACATTCGCTGTAGAGTGTGTTAACAGTGTAGCTTTTATGTAGTGAAACATTATTAAAGCTTCAGGGATGTTTATGTTGAGTTACTGCAGCAGCTGAGAGGAATTGGTGTTAATGGTTTCACTCTGAATGGAAATTCTGCCCTGGCCTTCAGGCAGCAGTGACTTGCCAAGAATAACTTGATATAGAATCCTGTAAAGATATGTATTGCAGATTTGGCAAGGATATATTTTGCGGGGGGAGAGGGAGGGGCTATTAGCATTGATTTTGTCGTTTCATAGATCACTCAATTTTTAAAGAAATCAAATTATTAAATTATGCTAAGGTGTACTGAAAAAATGATTAAATGCAATCTAGGTTGTGGTTTTAAGTCGGACTGCTAACAAATATGAACATTAAAAAAATCCAGATAGCTAGTATTGACAAAATGCCATTTACTAAACTGTTCTGTACCTGGTAGATGCAGAGGTTGCAAATGGATAGTTCCAGGTCCAAGCATGTCCAGAAGAAAGATGTCACAAAGTGAAATGCATGAGTTTCATAGTACCGCATTGATGGGCACACAATAAAAACAACACAGATTCCAGCAACATTCTGGTCCCTGTCCCTGCTGGCAATCTACCACCAATAGCTTTTGATGTGTCACTTTCAAATATGTAATTAGGACAACATGTTACTGAGAAGCTGCATTGAGCTTTTCGGCATGAAAATAAATAGAATATTAAACTACTGCATTTTGCAATTACTGTGAGGTGTTATAATTTGTAAAAGGCTGATTGAGTAACAGGTTCCTCAGTGAGCATTGACCTTTATGGCTGGCATCAGTTTGTTTACTGCACCATTAAAAAAATAGCACCAACTTACTGCTGCTTACTGGATACACCAGTGCTTTATTTCTGCTGGCAGCTGGTACATTGCCTCAGTTGGGTAAATCCAGATGAGGCTGAACATTAAATATTTAATTGGTGCATTGTCTTCATAGCCTGGTATTGCTTTTTGGCAAATAGTAAGTGTTCATGTCCTGTCAAAATCAAAAATTACATCTGTAGTGGATTTTATTTTAGACCCTTTCGCACACTAGTTACTGGAAGAGGTTTCTGTTTTTAGGAGTGTAGATCATTTCAATACAGTACTATCAGCAGTTTGGGAAATGGTGCTGAATAATAAATGAGAAGATTGTGGCTCCTGAAAAGGAGGCTGAGTGTTGTATAATACGTGGAATGTTTGTACCATACTGTTTTTACATTAACAGGTGTGACACAATAGAGACCATAGCCGGAATTTTACCTACCTCGGCTGGTCCGGTGTGGGCGGTGTCCGTGGGGGGGTCACGACCCCGTTGCTGGCTCCATCCCGCTGTTGAAAATGAACTTAACTTAATGGGGCTATTAAGCCCGCCCAGCGCGCTACCTGACCCAACCAAATGGAGCGGGTCTGTTGATGTCATTCATGACGCGTTTTCAGCTGGGATCTTTAAAGGGATCATGGCCACATTAAATGTGAAGTTTAATCTAACATAATGCTGTCAGTGCTGCAAACACTGACAATGACTGCACAGAGGCAGAGGGCTGCACCCAGGTTCTCCGATGACTCCCTCCATATGCTTATGGAGGGAGCCAGGGCACGCAAGGAGGTCCTCTTCCCTTCCGATGGGTGGAAGAGACCTCCCCAGGAGACCAAGAAAGCCTGGTTGCAGATTGCAGAGGAGGGCACAAGCAGGGATGTGGTTAGGAGGATCTGGGTGCAGTGCCGCAAACATTTCAATTATCTCATTAGATCAGGAAATGTTAGTACAAAGCCACATTCAACTGCATCCTGCTGTGTCTCTCACTACATCCCCATCACTCTGCCTTCCCTACCCTACTCCTGCACATCCTTACTCATACCAACATACCTTGCACCTCTACCCATCCCTCTCTTTCTATCTACATTATCACATCCCCATCTCACTAGTCACCCTTCACACTCACCCTCAACCTAATGCAATCACACCAACTAACAGCACACAAGGGTAGCCACTTGGGTGTTTTATGCAATGTTTATGCAAAGTTTCTGTTAATGTGGTGTCAAACATAAAAATCTTTATTTTCAACACTTTGCGTTCTTGGACAGATTTGTGTGCACCTTTGGAAGTGTCTTAGTGAGTTGCAGTGAATGGTGAGACATAACAGTACCCCCACAATGGTGATGAGTGTGAAAGGAATGGCTTGGGCATTGTAGGGATGCTTTATGGTGTTGGTGTGGAGTGGTGTCAACCTGGCGCATCATGTGACAGCCATATGGGTGTACAGCGTAAAGTTAACTAAATCTGGCCATGATGAGGCCATCCCTGACCTCCCTTGCAGGGATGTGCCCTCTGTCCTGTGCAGCATCAGGTGATTGCAGAGAAGGTTGTTGGTGTTGCTGGTGCTGCTGGTGTTGGGGCTCATCGTGGTCCGATTCTGAGGACCAAGGTAAGACAGCATAAACGGCACCCATGTTAATGGAATAGATGGCAGGTGAAGTACAGATGGCAGAAGCATTCTGTCAAAGGTGAGAGTTCTTCCAATGAGGTGAGACTGGATGGAGACTTTGCTGGAAACACTTGCAGCCTGCAGAACCTGTGCTGGAAATGGACTGAGCAACAGCTTCTGCGTGAGGAAAGTGATCATCTGTCAGGTGGGAGCTTTCACTGGACATTTGATGCTGTCAAGTAATCAGCTGGAGCAATGGCCACGGAACTCTCGCCTCAGGTTGACAGACGTGATTCCCAAGCTGCGTGAATCCCGTGGCCATGCAGGGAAATGTAAAAAGTAAGTGAAAAAAGGCTCTTAATTGCCTGTAAACGACCTGATAATTATTTCAATTGGGTCACCCGCCGCTGCCAGTCGGGTCGGCTCCATGATGACAGACGTGACTGGGGGAAAGGCACGTGGGGGCGGGATGACAGCAGGTTCCGGACCCGCTGTCAAAAATAACAACTTTCCCACCCGACCCGCCACCGATCTCGCCCGCTACCACCCCAGAAAATTCCGGCCTATGTTTCAAAATTAGGAACTTAACATATGAAATTCTTTAAATATAAAAAACATTGGTCAATTGTGGCGGAAAAACAACTGGAGTAGCATTCAGCAGTTTAAATGTGTAAAACTGAAGATTGGTAGCATTTGCACCATGCAATCGGAATCACCAAGAACTTCTGGGAATTACGTTTTCTCCTGCAATAATAAAATGAACTTGATTTATATTGTATTAAGTGAGCATTTTAAGTCAACCATACATCCCCTGAGCCACCCTTTGGTCCTCTGACTCTGATCTCCGATGCAGCCCCTTTCCTTCAGCCTACCAATTGTGATAGAGCTTACAGTTGTCTCCACCCTATACTCTGGAACTCCCTTTCTAAATCCCTCTGCTTCTTTACTGCTTTGTTGTTTTTTTAAAAATTCCTCAAAGCCCACCTTTTTGACCTGGCTTTCAGTCACCTCCTTCAACTTATCTCCAATAGCTTGATAGCAAAATACTGCGGATGCTGGAAATCTGAAATAACAACAGAAAATGCTGGAAATACTCAGCAGGCCAGGCAGCATCCGTGGAGAGAGAAACAGAGTTAACGTTTCAAGTCTGGGACCCTTCATCAGAACTGGAAAAAGCTGGAGATGTAACAGATATTAAGCAGGTGCAGAGACAGGGGCTGGGGGGGTGGGGGAGGGAGGCGGGGGGGGGAGGGTTCAGGAGGGGAGGAAGGAATTGAAAGAATATACTGTGCTTATGTAAGAGGCAGGAAAGATAAAATGTTGCAAATGGGAATGGCAAAATCATACAGCATGAAAAATGGGGGCAGGGATTATTGTCTTGATATACCTTAAATAGCTACAGAGACTGGTAGTTATAACTCAAACAGTTGGCTTTTAATAGCTTAGAACTGGACAGAACAGAACACACATGTTAGCCTTCTGACCAGCTTCTCAGAAGTGAACTAGGAGGCGGAGCCAAGGGCGAAGTAACAGATCAGGACAATCAATGGCACAGCAGAGTGGTATACAGTACCTCAGCATTCCTGGCCAACCAAGAAAACAGCAGGGTTACAATAGATTACAATAGGAAACTATACACAGGTAGAATAAGGTATATACTTATAAGACTTATTTCACCACATGTCTGAAATTGTTGAACTCGATGTTGAGTCCGGCAGGCTGCAAAATGCCTAATCGAAACATGAGGTGCTGTTCCTCGAGCTTATGTTGAGCTTCATTGGAACAATGTAATAGGCCGAGGACAGAGAGATCAGAGTGGGAGTGAAGCGGAGAATTAAAGTGACAGGCGACCGGAAGCTCAGGGTCACCCTTACGGACTGAACGGAGGTGTTCCACAAAGCGGTCGCCCAATCTGCGTTTTGGTCTCCCCAATGTAGAGGAGACTGCATCGTGAGCAGCGAATACAGTATACTAAATTGCAAGAAGTACAAGTAAATCACTGTTTCATCTGGAAGGGGTGTTTGTGGCCCTGGACAGTGGGAAGGGAGGAGGTAAAAGGGCATGTTTTGCATCTCCTGCGCTTGCACGGGAAGGTGCCAGGCGAAGGAGAAGGGCTGTTAGGGGCGATTGAGGAGTGGACCAGGGTGCTTAATATCTGTTACATCTCCAGCTTTTTCCAGTTCTGATGAAGAGTCCCAGACCTGAAACGTTAACTCTGTTTCTCTCTCCACGGATGCTGCCTGGCCTGCTGAGTATTTCCAGCATTTTCTGTTGTTTTTCCAATAGCTTGACATTGGTTTTCCTTATTATTCCCTTTATAAAACACTTTGTGATATCTTGTATGGTAAATGCACTATAACTTGTTGCCGTCATTGTCCAACTCCTGCTGCTCTTTCCTCATTATATATCATCTTCCATTAACCTGCTTTTCTTTGGGGTTATTAGGTGTTCTCTCTAGGTAACTCAACACATGCACGTTGAGGAATAAGACATAGCATAAGAAGTAGCTGACACTGGTGACTTTTCTTTGCACTAGCTACAGTCAGTATGACCTTCCCATTTCTACCACACAAGTAAATACTATTCAGAAAAAAATGTTACTGCTCACTCTGCTTGTGTTTTTTCAACTTTTTCCGAATGCTTCAAGATCCATCATTTCTCTGTCAACATGCACAAAATTCAGAATTTTTTAAATATACACAGTTCACCAGCTCTGCTCCACAGCTACAATGAAATCTCACAACCTTCAGCATAGCATCCAAAAAGAGAATTAGCACCTCTTAAATATCAATCTCACAATTTCAACATTTCTCTGTCTATATACATGTGAAATGAACAGGATAAGCAATAGGGAGTAGTGGCTTTTCTGGGTAAACCACCTCTATAGCCGTGTCAATAATTTGTGCCTCAGTGTTGAGACTAACTAAACCCAATATCACTGTATGGTATATATCCCAGTGAACCATCATTTTCCATTTTCTATTTTCCATTTTCTCCCAGAAATTAATGGCTGTTAGTACTAAAGTCCTGATTTATAATCTAATTTATTAGATATTCTTGGCCATATTGAAATGAAACTGGCTTTATGGCATTAACTTGTACTGGGGCTTAGTTCAAAGACTAATACAAAAGCAAAATACTGCAGATGCTGGAAATCTGAAATAGAAACAGAAAATGCTGGAAATACTCAGCAGGCCAGGCAGCATCTGTGGAGAGAGAAACAGAGTAAACGTTTCTGGTCGATGACCCTTCGTCAGAACTGGAAAAAGTTGGAGATGTAACAGGTTTTTAAACAAGTGAGGGGCAGGGAGAGGGGGGAGGGGAGGAAAGAACAAAAGGACTGTTGACTGGTAAGTGCTGATACATAATTTCGACAAGCCATATGGTTCTTCCTAATGCGCACAGCCCTTCAAGTTTAGTTTAAAACCATTCAGATGTTTAACAAAGCAATACATGCACTGTGGATTGCCTGCAGTATCATTTGTCTGTAAGATTTCCATATCAGCTGGTAATATAAACACCCTTTCATTGAGATGTATCTTTTGTATATGCTAATGAATTATGATAACCTTTAAGCACGACCACATGACAGAGGATAACCAGATAGGAGAATGTGGGCCGACTTCCATCCAGTGGTGTAAATCAGGTCTAACTGGTTAAGAACGGGTGAGAATCACAACAGAATGGTAACGTGCTAATTATACTCAAATTGTCTCGGTCAACCAATTTGGATAATTATTCACAGATCCAGGTGCAGACTTGGGCAGGTGTAGGGAGCAGATTGGTGGTAGAAGAAGAGTGTTCCACGTAACTGAAATTTAAAGGGATGGGGACAACCAAAGGGAATTGTCACAATAAGAGGACAAAAATTCGAAAGATTCAAAAGGTATCTTGACCCATCAGCAGCCTTGAAGTGGTAGAAGACTAAGAAGACAAGACAAAAATGAAGGAAATGAGACTCTGAGTGCAGGCATGAGTTGTAGGCTTGTGACAGAGCAGCCAGCACCTGACCCCCTTTTTGATACCTGCTGATGTGGAGGTGGTGCTTCATGAGGAGAGTCACCCTCTATGTCCTCTTCATAAGTCCACATTGCAACATGCCTGGAAGGAGATGGAGGCAGGTTCTGTCTTATGGTGTATGTTAGCATCAGGTGTCCTTACATCAGATGGCACAGCTTTCTGTTGATCTAGACCCTGTGATTGGGGTGCTTCTAATGCACCATCCAGTAGAACAGTAAGCCAGTCCATCACACATACACACACATTGGATTTGCTATCATAATCTGCTTTCAAAGTTGGAGCATCCAGATTCAATAATCATCTGCCAAAATGAGGTCTCACATGTGGCTGCTCCACCTTTTTGAATGTAGATTATGGCAGCAGACCCGATGTGGTTGCACAGGTGCTGATGGGTTGGCAAAAAGCACCTAGACTGTCCTGCTTGGCATCCTTTTGGTTCTTCCTCCTCCAATTGTACTAAAAAAACTCAGATGGTGAAATTGAGAAACACATTAACGCCAATAATGGTAAAGCGGACACATTTTTATTCTTAGAGTTATATAGTGGGGTGAATGAGTGACTGCCTTGGCAGTATATCTCTATCTCTATATATATAAATGAGTCTGTCTGTCTGTGTGTATGCGTGCAGTAAACTCAAAAGTTATAGAGCGTACCTACACATGTTATATCAAAAGAAAGCTTATGATTAGGGGAGTGTCATAGGCATGTTTATTTTTTGGTCAGACAAAAATTGTTCGGACAGTGTACAAAAAATGGACAAAATCTGCTCATTTCAGCTCATTAGCGTTGAGTGACGTAATGGTTGACCAATCCTACGGGAGAACCGCGGTATGATGCGTCACGGGGGGCGTTTCATGGCGTGTGTGGGTGGGGCCTAAGCCTGCTGCCTGCCGTGAGTGCGGGACCGGGAAAAGAGATACAGAGACAGAGACAGAGAGAACCGCGTGGCCCGAGAGCCCGAGCGGGGGAGCGGCGGCGGCGGCGGCGGGCCAGAGCGGGAACTGAGCTGAGGTGAGTCGGGCTGGGCCTGAGGCGCTAGGTCGCGCACGGGGGCTCCGGGTCACCGCGGCCGGGCTCTCAGTCCAACCCCTTCCCCGGGGTGTCTTCCTCTCTTCTCTATCTCCTTCCCTCACTCTCTCCTTCCCGCTCTCTCTCTCTCTCTCTCCTTCCCTCTCTCTCTCCTTCCCCCTCTCTCTCTCCTTCCCCTTCTCTCTCTCTCTCTTTTTCTCTCTCTCTCTCTCCTTCCCCTTCTCTCTCTCTCTCTTTTTCTCTCTCTCTCTCCTTCCCTCTCTCTCTTTCTCCTTCCCTCTCTCTCCTTCCCCCTCTCTCTCTCCTTCCCCCTCTCTCTCTCTCCTTCCCCCTCTCTCTCTCTCCTTCCCCCTCTCTCTCTCTCCTTCTCTCTCTCTCTCTCTCTCTCCTTCCCCCTCTCTCTCTCTCTCCTTCCCCCTCTCTCTCTCTCTCATTCCCCCCCTCTCTCTCTCTTTCCCCTTCCCCCTCTCTCTCCTTCCCTCTCTCTCTCTCTTTCCCTCTCTCTCTCCTTCCCTCTCTCTCTCTCTCCTCTTCCCTCTCTCTCTCTCCTCTCTCTCTCCCTCCCCTTCCCTCTCTCCTTCTCTCTCTCTCTCTCCTTCCCTCTCTCTCTCCTCCCCCCTCTCTCTCCTTCCCCCCCTCTCTCTCTCTCTCCTTCCCCCTCTCTCTCTCTCTCTCTCTCTCTCCTTCCCCCCCTCTCTCTCTCTCTCTCTCTCTCCTTCCCCCCCACTCTCTCTCTCTCCTTCCCCCTCTCTCTTTCATTAATGTCAATGATAACATTGCAAAATTATAATTCTGCTTGCTACCTCCAAATTCACATAGAAGGAAAACTGTAAAACCTGGAGTATATGGCTACTGTCGATCCCCATTAACAAAAAACGAAGTTAAAGAACCACCTCCTGGGTGCTCAGCAAGAGTTCTTCAATCCCAACAGTTTTATAAACATGGCAGAGGGTTCTTCAGTTCCCTCGGCAACGCCGGGTACTCCAGGCTAGGACTCTATATTTTACTCTCTATTTTAGAGTATTTTTATCCTAGATTTGGGATAAAATTGAAATTAGGGAGAAAGTTTAGCACAGTATGTTTGGTGAATAATGAAAGTGGAAAATAGCAAAAGTAAACAATTAAAGAAGAGAAATATACATACTTATTCAATGAGGCAGAAGTAAATTGACTGTACTGTCATTACACAGAGAATAGTTACAATAGACATTGGGGTAGATTTTTGTCTCTACTGCATGGGCATTAAGGGGGAAAAATTCAGTATCGCCCTGTTTGGGGCGACATTATCGGCCGTGCGCAAAGTTTAGCGCCTGGCGCTAATTATCACCTCCGACAGCAAACTTGGCTTTTATCGCCCCTGGAGGTGATTGGAGAGGTAAATCAGGCGCTTCACACCTGTCTTAAGGCGCAAAGGCCGAGGAGCAAGGCGCTACCTCAGAGTGCTGGCGAAGCAAGGAAGGGCAAAACAAAATAAACCTGCAAAGTGCTGCTCAGTACTCAAAACTCCTTCACACAGCGTTGAATCTCTCCAGAAGTCTCTCTCTCTCACTCTCTCAGAATGCGTGGTGCAAAAATGTCACCGACAAAAAAAGGCAGGAAGCGGTCGCCTTTAAATAGCGCTCCCCTAGTCCCTTTCTGACAGCATAACGCTCCCCTCAACCTGTTGTTGCTAGCGGCAGGCGGTAAGGCAGGGGGCGCCACTCAATATCCGGTCCGGGGCGCTAACGGGGTGTTGCGCACTCGACTGACGTCACAATCTGGCGGCGCAGGAGATGGTGGCAGTAGTGTTTAGCGCCGCCACAAAATGTCTAGTTAATTTCGCGAACGGCGCAAACATCGCCGCGCCTGGGTGCTAGTTGCTTTGCGCCCCATTAGCGCCCTCTTAAGGCATTAACGGGAGGCGCAAACAACTGAATTTTTCCCCCTAAGCATCATATCAGAGAGGAGAATTTGGTGGGGAGGATCTCCCCTAAATGTCCATCCCTTTAACTTAATGCAAAAAAAATTGTACCAGTTCTGGAACAGGCATGCAATCTTCCCCACCCTAATTTCTTCTCTGCGCTAAGTCCAGACAATGCTTAACATTAAGAAAAGGAAAAAAGACTTGCATTTATATAGCGCCTTTCACGACCACCGGACGTCTCAAAGCGCTTTACAGCCAATGAAGTATTTTTGAAGTGGAGTCACTATTGTAATGTGGGAAACGCAGCAGCTAATTTGCGCACAGCAAGATCCCACAAACAGCAATGTGTTAATGACCAGATAATCTGTTTTTGTTATGTTGGTTGAGGGATAAATATTGGCCAGGACACCGGGGATAACTCCCCTGCTCTTCCTCGAAATAGTGCCTTGGGATCTTTTACGTCCATCTGAGAGAGCAGACAGGGCCTCGGCTCAACATCTCATCCAAAAGACGACACCTCCAACAGTGCAGCACTCCCTCAGCACTGCACTGGAGTGTCAGCCTAGCTTTTTGTGCTCAAGTCTCTGGAGTGGGACTTGAACCCACAACCTTCTGACTCAGAGGCGAGTGTGCTACCAACTGAGCCACAGCTGACAGAGACAAAGATCGATCCCACTAAAATTTTAGTTGTGTTTATTCTGACAGTCCTGTTATGTATAAAGTGAATTGCTCCAAGGCATCCAGGTAATGCCCCTCTGTTAGTTTAATCAGAATTCATGAAACTGATAAGTGGGATTTTTGAACAGTAAATGGGATCACTTGTTCACAGAGCCCTACAATTAGAGGACTAGCTCAGGAAATTGGAAGACTCAATTATTTCAGTTGGATGATTTCTACTGCTACTGAACTTTGCAATTGTTTGGGATTAATGCTACTCCTTACCATTACATAGGAACATAGGAACAGGAGTAGGCCATTTAGCCCTTCGAGCCTGTTCTGCCATTCAGTGAGATCATGGCTGATCTTTGGCTTAACACCATGTACCCGCCTTTGCCACATATCTCTTAATACCCCTGGTTAACAGAAATCTATCATTCTCAGATTTAAAATTAACAATTGATCTAGCATCAACTGCTGTTGCAGAAGAGAGTTTCAAACTTCTACCACCCTTTGCTTGCAGAAGTGTTTCTTTACTTCACTCCTGAAAAATCTGGCTCCAAATTTTAGGTTATGTCCCCTAGTCCTATATTCCCCAACCAGCAGAAATAGTTTCTCTCTATCTACCCTATCTGTTCCCCTCAATATCTTGAAAACCAATTTAATCACCCCTTAATCTTCTAAATTCCAGGGAATACAATCCTAGTTTGTGGAATCTCTCTGTGATAAAAATAATAACTTCCGGGAAGTTATGTCATCACTTCCTGTGAACTGTGAACTGTGAACTATGAACTGTGTACATACCTCACTTCCTGTCATGTGTCACTTCCTGTTGGACTGGTATAAATACTGGTCTGTTCAGTATTGTAAGAGGCTTCTACCAGAGGCATGGTAAAGACCTCTCTTGTATATAGTGTGTTTATAAGTTACTTAAAGCTTACTTTAAAGTTACTTGATGGTAAGCCTCCTTTTTCTTACATCAATTTAAGTAACTTAATATTTACACTCACGAATACTAGACCTTCGGACAAACTCGGAATTAAGGATCCAGGGAACCACCCATCATGGAGAAAATCCTTAGACCTATTCGTCTGGACTTGGACCCGAATGCACCAGCAGCTGGCAGGGTATGGAAGCATTGGTACCGTACTTTTGAGAATTTTCTGGATGAATGTGAAGCGGATGCTCCTGCTAGATTGAAGATACTTATCAATTATGTGACCCCAAAAGTGTTCGAATATGTTGATGAATGGGATAATTACGATGAGGTGATTCGGGCACTTAAGAAACTGTATGCCAAGACCCCAAATGAGGTCTATGCTAGACATCTACTGGCCACAGCCCGACAAGGGCCAGGGGAATCAATTGACGAATTCCTGCAAGAACTTCGCAGGCTCAGCGTAGATTGTAACTTTCAGGCAGCCTCAGCTGAGCTGTACCGCCAAGAAATGATTCGTGATGCTTTCATCTGCGGGATTGCCTCTCCATTTATACGCCAGCGTCTACTAGAAAGTAAAACACTTGAGCTACAAAAAGCTTTTGACCTAGCTTGTTCACTGGATTTGGCAAAGAGAAATGCAGACCTCTATCAGCTGCCCAGATCTCGATCTGCTGCTGTAGCTGCAACCAGACAATTCAAGCGGTCTCAGGTGAACCCTATCATGGGGGAATCTAATTCTGATAATTCTGATGAAGAAGAGGAGGACGACCCCACTTTAGCAGCCTCTTGGCAATCTAGGAAGGAATGCTTCTTTTGTGGAGATGCTTTTCACCCTAGGAAAACCTGCCCTGCTCGCAATGCAATCTGCAGTTATTGCGGGAAAAAAGGACACTTTGCTAAAGTTTGCCTATCAAGGGCCTCTACGAGGGCCAATCCAGCTAAGGCCTACCGAACTGCCCCAATTAGGGCCTATCAAGATGCTCCAGCTAGGACCTATCAAGCTTCCTCTCGAGCTCTCTCCCGAAGAAGCACACCGAGAGTTTTAGCCACTCTCTGTGCAACGACACCAATTACAGCTGCTTGCCCACAGAACCTGTCTCATGCTGCCACAAAAATTTCAATTAAAGGGCATACCTTAGATGCCTTAATTGACTCAGGAAGTACTGATAGTTTCATTAAGGAACAGATTGTTGCGAAATTGAAACTACATGTCTTCCCATCGGACCAGGCAATTGCGATGGCCCAGTCATCACTTAATACCAGAATCTCCGGCTTTTGTGTTGTTGATATGGCACTTCATGGTCGTATGTATCCCTCCACCCGACTTTCGGTGCTCAAGGACTTATGTAGTGATCTCCTCTTAGGGCTGGACTTCCAAAAACAGCATAAGAAACTCACCATTGAGTTTGGTGGATCCAAACCCGGACTTACTATTTCTAATATACCGTCTAAATTACCATTTTGTGCATTATCAGCAGCTTCACTTGATGAACCCTCATTATTTGCCAGTATTCCGCCTCAATGCCAACCGATAATAACGAAATCGCGGCGCTTTAATCAGGAAGACCAATCTTTTATTGCGGCTGAAATCTCTCGACTTCTAGCAGAGGATATCATTGAACCATGTTCGTCGCCCTGGCGGGCTCAAGTCGTCATTGTCAAGAACCCTCTAAAACCTCACAAACAGCGACTATGCATCGATTATTCGCAAACCATCAATCAATATACCGACTTGGACGCCTACCCATTGCCACGCATTGATGATATGGTTAATAAACTGGCCGAATACAAAGTGTTCTCAACTTACGATTTAAAAAGTGCCTATCATCAGTTACCCTTGAAGGTCTCAGATAAGCAGTACACAGCCTTTGAGGCTAATGGACGGCTGTACCAATTTTGTCGCCTCCCATTCGGGGTTACTAATGGAGTGGCTGTCTTTCAACGGGCAATGGATGGCCTGGTTAAGCAGGAAAACCTAAGGGACACTTTTCCCTATCTTGATAACATTACCATTGCAGGTCACGATCAACAGGAACACGACTCCAACCTCCAAAAATTTCGGGATGCCCTCCATCGCCGTAATTTGACCCTGAATGAATCCAAATCTGTTGAGTCGCAACCGACCATCAACATCCTTGGCTACTGCGTAGGCAATGGTATCATTAAGCCAGACCCAGAAAGACTTCGCCCGCTCCAAGAGCTCCCGTCACCTAAGAATCCGGCTTCTTTACGTCGGGCTCTCGGTCTGTTTGCATACTACGCTAAATGGATTCCTCATTTTTCGGACAAAATCCAACCCTTGCTGCATGCTAGATCATTTCCACTGGGAACAGCGGCTGTTGCAGCCTTTAACCTTCTCAAAAAACAGTTGGAGAAAGCGGCTCTTCACTCCATTGATGAGAATCTCCCTTTCGTGGTTGAATGTGATGCCTCGGAGGTGGCGATCTCGGCTACTCTGAATCAGGAAGGTCGTCCTGTAGCATTTATGTCCAGGACCTTACAAGGTGCCGAGCTACATTATCCTCCGGTTGAGAAAGAAGCCACAGCCATCATAGAGGCAGTACGGAAGTGGAACCATTTTCTAGCTCGCCAGCACTTTACATTGATCACGGACCAACGATCAGTCGCCTTCATGCTCGATAATCGAAAACGAACCAAAATTAAGAATAATAAAATACAACTTTGGAGGATGGAACTGGCCTCTTTTGGTTATACCATTCTCTATCGGCCTGGCAAGGAGAATGTGGCCCCGGACACCCTCACACGGGCATTCTGCTCCACTATGTCATCCTCCACCCTCATGGATGTCCACAATGGTTTGTGCCATCCTGGCGTTACGCGCATGCTACATTTCGTACGATCACGGAATCTCCCTTTTTCCACTGGAGATGTAAAGAAAATATGCTCAGAATGCCGGCTTTGTGCGGAATTAAAACCTCAGTTCTTCCGCCCCTCAGATGGTATACTCATACATGCAACCCAACCGATGCAATGACTTAGCATCGATTTTAAGGGCCCAGTGCCCTCTTCAACTCGGAACACATATTTGCTCGCCATGATCGACGAATATTCACGTTTTCCGTTTGCCTTCCCCTGCTCCAATATGCTGGCGTCCACAGTAATCTGCTGCCTTGAGCAGGTATTTTCTCTCTGTGGCATGCCGGCTTATATTCACTCAGATCGGGGTCCATCCTTTATGTCGAGGGAACTCAAGGACTACCTCTCAGAACGGGGAATTGCTACAAGCAAAACAACACCATACCATCCCATCGGAAATGGGCAGGTAGAGAGGTATAACGGTATCATCTGGAATTCCGTACGTCTCGCTTTAAGATCTCGGGGCCTACCAGACCAGCAATGGGAAACAGTGCTTCCGGATGCATTGCACTCTATACGGTCCCTGCTTTCTACAGCCACAAATACTACACCTCATGAGCGGTTCTTTGGATTCCAGCGTCGCTCATCTCATGGGACATCACTCCCGTCATGGCTAACTACTCCTGGACCTGTATTACTCCGAAGATACGTTCGGACGTCTAAAAATGACCCTCTTGTAGACGAGGTCGAACTAACCGATGCCAACCCCACCTATGCAAACATACGATATTCCGACGGCCGAGAATCTACCGTATCATTACGGGATCTGGCTCCCTGCCCACCAGGACCTAGTGGGACATCGGGTGATGGCATTTCACCAGGAAACTCTTGGGACCTATCGGGTACTCCTCTCCAGGATCCTGATCGGACACCAACTGGCTTGGTGCCGGTAGAACCCCGTGCTCAAGGTTGCGACCCTCCCAGTACCACGCATGAAAGTACTGGTCTGCCACAGACCAGCTCTGCACCTCCCTCTGAACAGAGGCAGTCTGACTTTGAACCTATTGGGGCTCGTACTCGAAGCCATGATCTCCCCGACCCTTCACAGGGCAATCCAGGCCACACGGACTCTGGCCAATGGCCAACCGCATGTAAGCGGACCAGCGACCCTCTACGACGGGAATCCAAACGGGTGCGACTCTTCCTTGTTCGGCGGCTGCGGACCAAAAGGTAGACCACAGCCTCCTAAACCTGCAGGAGGGAAGAATGTGATAAAAATAATAACTTCCGGGAAGTTATGTCATCACTTCCTGTGAACTGTGAACTATGAACTATGAACTGTGTACATACCTCACTTCCTGTCATGTGTCACTTCCTGTTGGACTGGTATAAATACTGGTCTGTTCAGTATTGTAAGAGGCTTCTACCAGAGGCATGGTAAAGACCTCTCTTGTATATAGTGTGTTTATAAGTTACTTAAAGCTTACTTTAAAGTTACTTGATGGTAAGCCTCCTTTTTCTTACATCACTCTCCTTGTAATTTAATCCTTGAAGTCCGGGTATCATTCTGGTATATCTATGCTGAACTGCCTCCAAGGCCAATATATCCTTCCTGAGGTGTGGTGTCCAGAACTTAACATAGAGATAGGAACAGGAGTAGGCCATTCGGCCCTTCGAGCCTGCTCCGCCATTCAATGAGATCATGGCTGATCTTCGTCTGAGATCATAGCTGATCTTACCAGTTCAGTACCCCGTCCCCGCCTTTTCTCCGTAACCCTTAATCCCCTTAGCCTTCAGAAATATATCCAATTCTCTTGAAAATATTTATTGAATTAGCCTTCACAGCCCTCTGTGGCAGGGAATTCCACAGGCTCACCACTCTGAGTGAAGAAATTCTTCCTCATCTCTGTTTTAAATGATTTGCCCGCTATTTTTAGACTGTGGCCCCTGGTTCTGTGCTCCCCGGCCATTGGAAACATTCTCTCTGAATTCAGCCTGTCCAGGCCTGCCATAATTTTATATGTTTCGATGAGATCCCCTCTCAATCTTCTAAACTCCAGTGAGTACAAGCCCAAACTATTTAATCTCTCTTCGTAGGTCATTCCCGCCATTCCAGGTATCAGCCTGGTGAATCGCCGTTGCACTCTTTCCATGGCAAGAACATCCTTCCGCAGATGGGGCGACCAAAACTGTACACAATACTCCAGATGCGGTCTCACCAGCACCTTGTACAGCTGTAGTAAGGTATCCCTATTCCTATACTCGAACCCCCTTGATATGAAGGCCAACATACCATTTGCCTTCTTAATCGCCTGTTGCACCTGCATGCTCTCCTTCAGTGACTGGTGCACAAGAACACCCAGGTCCCTCTGCACTTCCCCATCTCCCAATCTATTGCCATTTAGATAATAATCTACCCTCCTGTTTTTACCCCCAAAGTGGATAACCTCGCATTTATCCACATTATAGTGCATCTGCCACGTATCCGCCCATTCCCCCAACCTGTCCAAATCGCACTGTAGCCTCCTGACATCCTCATCAGAGCCCACCCCTCCTCCTAGTTTAGTGTCGTCAGCGAATTTGGAAATATTGCATCCAATTCCCTGATCCAGATCATTTATATATATTGTGAACAGCTGGGGTCCCAGGACAGATCCTTGCGGCACCCCGCTGGTCACTGCCTGCCACTCCGAAAACGAGCCGTTTATTCCAACTCTCTGTTTTCTATCCGCCAGCCAGTTCTCTATCCACGTTAATACTTTGCCCCCAATTCCATGAGCCTTAATTTTGCATGATAATCTTTTGTGTGGAACCTTATCGAAGGCTTTCTGGAAGTCAAGGTACACCACATCCACTGGCTCTCCCCCATCTATTTTACCAGTTACTTCCTCAAAAAATTCCAGCAGATTAGTCAAACACGATTTACCCTTTGTAAATCCATGTTGACTCTGTCCGATCCTTTCCCCATTTGTCAAGTGCTCCGCTATTTTATCCTTAATAATGGACTCTAGCATTTTGCCCACAACCGATGTAAGGCTTACTGGTCTATAATTCCCTGCTTTCTCTCTACCCCCCTTTTTAAATATTGGGGTAACATTAGCTACCCTCCAATCCACGGGTACTGTTCCCGAGTCAATGGAGTTCCGGAAGATGATCCTTAGAGCATCTGCTATCTCCAGGGCCACCTCCTTAAGTACCCTAGGATGTAGTTTATCAGGCCCCGGGGATTTGTCGGCCTTCAGTCCCCTCAACTTACCCAACACCATATCCCTAGAGATACTAATTTCTGTCAGCTCCTCCCTCTCATTAGTCCCTATGTTTGCCGATATTCCTGGGAGGTTATTTGTGTCCTCCTTTGTGAATACAGAACCAAAGTATGAGTTTAATTGGTCTGCCATTTCCTTATTCTCCATTATATATTCTCCCGAATCGGACCGACTTGGGATTTTACCAGTCTTTTCCTCCTGATATACCGATAAAAGCTTTTGCAGTCTGTCTTTATGTTTGCTGCAAGTTTACTTTCGTATTCTATTTTCCCCTTCCTGATTAATCCCTTTGTCCTCTTTTGCTGTATCCTGTACTGCCCCCAATCTTCCGGTCTGGTGCTTTTTTTTGCCAGTTGATATGCCCTTTTTTTTGATTTTATGCTGTCCCTAATTTCCCTCGTTATCCGCGGTTGAGTCACCTTTTTAGGTTTATTTTTATGCCAAACCGGTATAAACATGTTCTGGAATTCTTCCATTCTATCTTTGAATGCTTGCCATTGTCTCTCCACTGTCAATCCCCCCAGAAACACCACCCAATCAATCTTACCCAATTCCCGTCTCATACCCTCGTAATTCCCTTTATTTAAGTTCTGGACCTTAGTCTCTGATTCAATTTCCTCACTCTCCATCTCGACTGAGAGCTCGATCATATTATGATCGCTCTGACCCAAGGGGCCTCGTACAAGAAGATTGCTGATAAGTCCCTTCTCATTGCACAATACCCAGTCTAAAATGGCCTGATCTCGAGTCGGCTCCTCGACATATTGGTCCAGATAACCGTCCCGAAAACATTCCAGGAATTCCTCCTCCTCAGAATTTTTACTAATTTGGGTAGTCCAATCAATATGTAAATTAAAGTCACCCATGATGACAGCTGTGCTCTTATCGCACGCTTCTCTAATTTCCCTTTTTATGCCTTCCCTCACCTCCATATTACTATTTGGAGGCCTATATATCACACCCACTAACGTTTTCCTCCCCTTGCTATTTCTCATTTCTACCCATACAGATTCCGTTTCATCCGAGTTAATATCCTTCCTTTCCATTGCATTAATCCCCTCCTTTACCAGCAATGCTACCCCACCTCCCCTACCTTTTTGCCGATCCTTCCTAAATACTGTATATCCCTGGATGTTAAGTTCCCAGCCTTGCCCACCCTGCAGCCACGTTTCTGTAATCCCAATCAAATCATACTTGTTTACCTCTATTTCCACAACTAATTCATCCACCTTGTTCCTAATGCTTCTAGCATTAAGATACAAAGCCTTCAGGCTTGCTTTTTTCACACTCTCATTATGAATTAGTTTGGCCCTTTGTGTTTCTCTCCTTTGCTTATTGCTTCTCACCTTTCTACCATCTATTTCTGACTTCATATGACTTCCCTCTTTTCCACTACCTAGGTTCCCATCCCCCTGCCAAATTAGTTTAAATCCTCCCGAACCGCCCTAGAAAATATTACCCCGAGGACATCGGCTCCCTCACAGTTCAGGTGTAGACCGTCCCCTTGGTACAGGTCACTCCTCCCCAAGAACTGGTTCCAATGCCTCAAGAATTTAAATCCCTCTCCCTTGCACCACTGCTCAAGCCACGTATTTAGCTTATCTATCTTACTCTCTCTAAACTTATTAGCTCGTGGCACTGGTAGCAATCCAGAGATTACTACCTTTGAGGTCCTACTTTTCAATTTAGCTCCTAACTCCCTAAATTCAGCTTGTAGGACCTCCTCCCTCTTTTTACCTACATCGTTGGTACCTACATGTACCACGACAACTGGCTGATCCCCCTCCCCCTTCAGAATGCTCTGCACCCGCTCCGAGACATCCTTGACCCTTGCACCAGGGAGGCAACATACCATCTTGGAGTCTCGGTCTCGGCCACAGAAACTCCTATCTATCCCCCTTACAATTGAATCCCCTATCACTATAGCCCTATCCCTCTTTTTCCCGCCCTTCTGTGCAGCAGAGCCAGTCATGGTGCCCTGAACCTGGCTGCTGGTGCCTTCCCCTGATAAGTCATCTCCCCCAACAGTACCCAAAACGGTAAACCTGTTTTGGAGGGAGATGACCGCAGGTGACTCCTGCACTACCTTCCTGCCTTTACCCTGCCTTTTGGTCACCCATTTACTGTCTGAGCTAGCCTTTACCTGCGGTGTGACCAACTCACTGAATGTGCTATCCACAACATCCTCAGCATCGCGTATGCTCCAGAGTGAGTCCATTCGCAGCTCCAGCGCCGCCATGCGGTCCGCTAGGAGCTGCAGCTGGACACACTTCCTGCACACATAGTTGTCAGGGACAGTGTCCCTGATTTCCCACATGGCACAGGAGGAGCATGACACGGGTCTGAGCTGCCCTTCCATGACTTAACCCTTACAATACCTTTTTATTTACTACGATTTAGCTTAATTATTGAATTCTACTTAGAATAAGTTTGTGAGAGTACTCACCAACCAGTCACCTACCTGTTTTCTGGTGTTGTATTTTCACTGCCGCCTCCTGTCCTGGAACCTTTTCCACCTAGGTTAGGCTCCTGAAATAAAATAAATTGAACCTACCTTTTCAACTTCCCCTAACCCCTAAAAGGTTAGAGGAGGTGGAAGGGTGGGAGACACTACACTGTAGTGTTTCGGGTTTAGCAACAGCTCCACCTATATAAGAGTTACTGGCCTCCTGCTCTCCCGACTGCACCAGCTGCTCCCTGGTGACGTCACACACTGATTACTATTTACCCCTCTCCTCTGCTGTTGATTTGGTACGCCTCGCAACTGCCGCCGGTTTTTAAGCCGGGCTCCTCCCCGCTGCTCCCTGCTGCTCCGAGTGGTCGGGCCTCGCAACTGCCGCCGGTTTTTAAGCCGGGCTCCTCCTCGCTGCTCTCTGCTGCTCCGAGTGGTCGGGCCTCGCAACTGCCGCCGGTTTTTCAGCCGGGCTCCTCCTCGCTGCTCCCTGCTGCTCCGAGTGGTCGGGCCTCGCAACTGCCGCCGGTTTTTAAGCCGGGCTCCTCCTCGCTGCTCTCTGCTGCTCCGAGTGGTCGGGCCTTGCAACTGCCGCCGGTTTTTAAGCCGGGCTGCTCCCTGCTGCTCCGAGTGGTCGGGCCTCGCAACTGCCGCCGGTTTTTAAGCCGGGCTCCTCCTCGCTGCTCTCTGCTGCTCCGAGTGGTCGGGCCTCGCAACTGCCGCCGGTTTTTAAGCCGGGCTCCTCCTCGCTGCTCCCTGCTGCTCCGAGTGGTCGGGCCTCGCAACTGCCGCCGGTTTTTAAGCCGGGCTGCTCCCTGCTGCTCCGAGTGGTCGGGCCTCGCAACTGCCGCCGGTTTTTAAGCCGGGCTCCTCCTCGCTGCTCTCTGCTGCTCCGAGTGGTCGGGCCTCGCAACTGCCGCCGGTTTTTAAGCCGGGCTCCTCCTCGCTGCTCCCTGCTGCTCCGATTGGTCGGGCCTCGCAACTGCCGCCGGTTTTTAAGCCGGGCTCCTCCTCGCTGCTCTCTGCTGAACACAGTACTCCAGGTGTGGTCTAACCAGGGCTTTGTATAGCTGTAGCATGACTTCTAACCCCTTGTATTCTAGTCCTCTAGATATAAAGGCTGGCATTCCATTAGCCTTTTTGATTATTTTCTGTACCTGTCCATGACATTTAATGATCTGTGTACATGGACCCCTAAGTCTCTTTGGACCTCCACTGTTTCTAGCTTTTCACCATTTAGAAAGTATTCTGATCCATCCTTTTTAGGCTCAAAGTGGATGACCTCACATTTGCCTATATTGACATCCATTTGCCACAGTTTTGCCCATTCACTTAATCTATCCATATCTCTTTGTAATTTTATGCTTCTATCTATAATGCTTACAATTATGCCTATCTTTGTGTCATTGGTAAACTTGGATATGTGGCTCTCTATCCAGTCGTTAGTAAATACAGTGAATAGTTGAGGCCCCAACACAGATCCCTGTGGGATGCCACTAGTAACATCCTGCCAATTAGAGTACCTGCCCATTATCCCTGCTCTCTCTCCTGTTGCTCAGCCAATTTCCTAACCAGGTCAATAATTTGCCCTCAATTCCATGAACTTCAACTTTAGCTAACAGTCTTTTATGAGGGACTTTATCGAATGCCTTCTGAAAGTCCAGATAAATAACATCCATAGACATTCGCCTGTCCAATACTTTAGTTACCTCTTCAAAAAAGTCAATCAGCTTCATCAGGCTTGACCTACCCTTTACAAATCCACGCAGGCTCTCTCTGATCCGCCGAAAATGTTCAAAGTGTTCAGTCACTCTTTCCTTAATTATAGACTCTAGTAATTTGCCGACAACAGATGTTAGGCTAACTGGTCTATAATTCCCTGGTTTCCCTCTCTCTTAAATAGCAGAGTAACGTGCAATTTTCCAATCGAAAGGAATGGTTCCTGAATCGGGAGAACTTTGGAAGATCATAGTAAGGCATCTACATTACCACGCCACTGTATAAAATTATAGAACCGCTCAGATGGAGGCCATTAGGCCCATTGTAAATGTCCTGGTACTAGCTCTTCAACTGGCACTCACTACTATAATCCCATTTTGCTGCCCTTTCCTTGTATCCTTTTATGTAAAGAATGTTAAAATTTATGCATCAAAAGATCAAATTAATTTGTTTCCTTAGTTTAATTAGCAGCACTGATCCTTGATGTGAAAAAACTGGCTTATTTATTGTATTGATTTTGGTAAGATGAACTCGGGCGTGCAAAATGATCATGTATTTTGGTGCATGCACCAATGTATCTTTGACAGTGATAATGGGATTTAACTGAATGATAGCGGAATATTGTAGCTTGTACGTTTATAGTAATGCAACAGATGAGTATGATTGACTTTCAAGGCAGTTACATAATTAAGGGATTTAGAAGATGCTATAAAGTGCAGTGATTCTGAAAGTTAAAAATTATGTCACCCCTGAGAATCCTTCAACTGCTGTGAATTCAATTTGTGCTAATTTTTACTTTCTCTGATATCTGCAGCATAGTGAGTGCTTATGATAATGTAAAATTTCTACTTATTTGCTTCCAGCGTGATGTTCTCTTTACAAAGATAGAAGTTATTGTTGTTGAAAACAGCGGACAGATGCTTAACATTCATATGACATTCTTTTGTCCACTATTTTAACAAAGGTGTTAACCCATTAAAAATAATACTTCCAATAACATTTTACCATATTGTGTATAATATCTGACGTGACATGCACAAGTGTATTTTCTGGTTATTTAAAGTTAAAAGTGAAATTTATCAATTGTATGACGGAAAAGGCCAGTACAGCAATATTTTTATTGTGCACTAATAAACATAATAGATTATCAAAAATAAAAATCTTGATACACACATCCTGGAAAAGTACATTGCTGGCCAATTATACCCTTTATATTAAATTAGTATATGGGGAAAATAGAATAGGTGAAATAAAACTGAAAATCATGCAGAATGACAGATGCTAATAATAATATGCCTTTATCTAGCACGTGCTATGTATTAATATTTACAGTATAAGTAACTGGAAAATATACATATTCAGATCTACAGGTAATGCAATTGTGGCAATCTTTAAAAAAATCTGACTTTTAAGTTTGTGATATGGAGTCCAGTGGTTCACTGCACTTTTTTAAAATTCAACAAATGTGTTAATTTCTTGAAATTGTATAGTTCCTTGCACTTAGCACTGAATTAAATCTGAACTAGGATCTTCAACAATTACATTCAATTTTATTCAAAAGTGCATGCGGCACCTGGCTCCTTCGCACCCAGATGTTACATACTGACTGAATATTATCAAGTTAAGGAATTTATGCTATCTTTATTGAGCTAGATAGAAGTAAAATGTATCGTATTTCAATCAGTATGCTTCCTGGTCTCCACGCCGACATTTTTCTGATATGATGCCTCCCGAGTACAGTGATAAACATGCTCAGTCCTGGCACCAGTTGGAAGCCATTGCAGATAAGTAACCAGCTCCAGATAGGTCTGTAGGAGTATACCCCTCACTGACTGTCTGCATTGCAATTCATATTTCCGGCAGCAGTCCTGATGTGTTGGTGTATAAAAGCTCTCAGAATGATGGAGATCGCTGGAACAGCAATTGTCAGAATTCCAGGAGTGTGTGCAATATGACAGCTGTGTTGGTGCTATGCTTCTTGTCTTCAGGCAGTATGAGCTCCCGCAAAGGTAATAGAGCACAATGATGCTAATTTAATGTTTTTGTGATTCTCTGAAGTATTTTCACTAAATGGTGTTACATTTTGTCATCCAAGTTGTACTGTATTAGAAGCAGCTCTGTCTTGTGGAATCTATATGTTACAGTAACACGATGAGCATGAAGTTAATTTAGGTTTCAGAAAAAGGCACTTCACAGTCATTTGGCTGTCAGAAATTATTTTTTTCTGGTATATCTATATTCGTTAAATGCAGAAACGGCTGTAATTACTCAGTTCATCCCACAGTGCATAAATGAAAGCTGTTCCTTTTCTGAATTTATGTGGATAAGATTGTAATTTTATGCGTGGCTTTGCTGCATACACTGCTGTAGAATACTTGCAAACTAACCCCAAAAAATCTGAATTTTTGCTGTATGCTTCATGTTAGTCCTTTGTGCTGGTGTATATATTCAGAGATCTGTGCTTTGCTGTGGCTGTCATTCAATGTTTCAGGACCTTTTGTGGTATTTAATAATGTCAGATAGCAGGCACAAAACCAAAATCACAGGAACTAAATTCTCACCTTAGTATTGAAGAATTTGTGATCTTTTTAAATTGTGCTTTTAACATGAGAAAATGATTTTTAGAAATAAAAATAATTACCTCGCACTTAGGCCAATAGAACAAGAAAAGATAAATACTCTTTGAGTTTCATACTCTGAGTTCAGTAGACCATCAAGTAAATTCCTTTAGCAATTTTCATCATTCACTTTAACCTTGTAGGGTAATATGTTGAATAGAGAAAGTATAGTTTACATCTTCAATGCTGATTTCTTATTGCCAAAATAGAGATTACAGCAACATAACATAAGTCTGTCTAAAAACTTGGAAAAACAGAATAGATGCACTATTTTCTCTTTATTTACATCTGCATCCAATTTGTTATGTTTTCTCCCTTTTTAGGGATTATTCATTCCCTGGGGTACTCAGTGTTCCCCAATCAAGAGGTCAGGCAGGGGACCTGCTCCCAGTTCTCTGCCAACATTCCCCTACCAGTAATTGCCGGGACAGATACAAGAGAAGCCTGATTTTTCTTTCTGAGAAATGCCTTACTCTGGCTAAGTCCTTTAATGCCCTATAATTTTGCTGCTCTACTGTTATTAGGGAAGAATGTTAAACGAAAATGGGAGTACTTTCAGGAGATATTTTTCACAATGTAGAAAGATTTTATCTCAGAAACAAGTTGAGAACCAAACAAGAGAATAAAACCAAAATGGATGAAAAGGCAGTAACGAGAAAGAAAGGGCATATAAAATACTGAAATAGACAGGGAATGAACAGGATAAGGAGAACTAGAAAATCAAGTAAAGAGATACAAGAAACTAATAAGAGGTGCAAAAAGGGAACATGAGAGGAATATAGTGGCAAATATAAAGAACAATAACAAAGCATTCTTTACGTATATCAGGTACAAGGATGCAAGGGAAATTGGACTATTTACAGTGGTGGTTTAGGACAAGGAAGTTGTAGAATCACTAAATTATTATTTAGTGAATATTTGTGCCACTGAAAGAGGAGAGAGATACCTTAGTTGGAAACCCTTAGGGGGAAAAATTCGGTTGCTTTGCGCCTCCCGTTAGCACCCTAAGAGGGCCCTAATGGGGCGCAAAGCAACTAGCGCCCGGGCGCGGCAATGCTTGCGCCGCTCGCGAAATTGACCAGACATTTTGCGGCAGCACTAAACACTACCGTCATGATCTCCTGCGCCCAAAGATCGTGACATCAGTCGAGCATGCAACGCCCCGGTAGCACCCCGGAACGGATATTGAGTGGTGCCCCCTGCCTTACCACCTGCCGCTAGCAATAACAGGGAGAGGGGAGCATTTTGCAGTCGGGAAGGGACTGGGAGAGTGCTATTTAAAGGCGACCGCTTCCTGCCTTTTTTTGTCACCGACATTTTTGCACCACGCATTCTGGGAGAGAGAAACTTCTGGAGAGATTCAACACTGTGTGAAGGAGTTTTGGGTACTGAGCAGCACTTCGCAGGTTCATTTTGATTTGACCTTCCTTGCATCGATTTAGAAGAGACTGTGGGGGCTGCACTCTGAGCTCTTTCCCTGGGGTGCTTCATTGTTCTTTCCAGCAGAGTTGATGTACAGGTCTCTCCAGGCCGAGATTGAAGGCTGCAATGAGCAGGGTGTGGATGGAGAGCAAGATTGACCCTCCCCTTTAAGAACTGGCTGGTGCCATTGTGTCTGTGTTCCATTGCTGACTGACATCACATGAGCTTCGCCAGCCCTCTGAGTTAACGCCTCGCTCCTCGGCGTTAGCGCCTTAAGAAAGGTGTGTAGCGTCTGATTTAGCGCTCCAATCACCTCCAGGGGCGCTAGAAGCCAAGTTTGCAGTCGGAGGCGATAATTAGCACCAGGTGCTAAACTTTGCGCCCGGCCGATAATTGCACCCCAAACGGGGCGATACCGAATTTCTCCCCCCTTGGAGTCATAAGGGAATACATAGTAGAAATGTTTAGAAAGCTTAACGTAAACAAGGCTCTGGGCTCTGACAATTCTATCCAAGGTGCTGGTGGAGTTGGCTAAGGGGATTGTAAATTCCCCTCACCATATCTTTTTCAGAGCTCACTGGAATCAGGTTATTTCCCAAATGGAAGTAGTAAATGTGACACCCATTTTTTTAAAACAAGGAGAAAAGGATAAGCAGTCAAATTACACACTTCTAAGTCTTATCTTGATTGTGGGGAAAGTGTTCGGGACTTTGATGAGAGATAACGTAAGGGTCCATCGGGAAGGACAGGATCTGATTAAAAAGAGCAAGGATGGGTTCAGAAAGGGCAAGTCATTTCTGAGCACTTTACTGGACTTCTTTGAGGAGGTTTCGGATCTGCTAGATAAGGGTGAGGTAGTAGATATGTTTCCCTGGATTTCATTTAATACTATCCCCATAACAGACTAATTCATAAGGTGCATTGTCATGGGATAGGTGGCAGAGTATTAAATTGAATTGATGCACGGCTGAACAGCAAAAGTTGCTGTTTTATGTCTAATTAAACACTATTGCTGTCCTGGCAGCAAATGTTTAGTAGTAATTGTATGTAAAACCAGTTCTTCCAACTGGGACAAGGTGTAGTAAACATGTTCATAGATGGGCATTTTCTGTCGCTTTGTGAAATGGAAAGAATGGTTTAATCTAAAAGATAATGGGGTTTGTTATCATCTAATTGGAACTGTATTTTGGAAAAAAAATTAACAGAAGGAAGGAGAGCCATGTGCCTGCATTTCCTGAAACTGGGGCTAAAACGTATCGCCTGAGTGACTGGCTATCTGTGTGACACTCGCCAGGGAAACTAATTGTAATTCAAATCCCTGGACTAAGCACATTTTTTCTAATTTTTATAACCTTAAAACATTCAGTGCAGTGACTGGTTGTTTTGCTGCTCCAATACAATAGAATACATGTTCATGTTCGTGCTAAGAAGAAGAAGCTTCGGCAAATGATTTCAATGTGCTTCAAGGGAGATACAGTGTGGTAGCCAAGTGCTTCCAACAGAAAAGGAGGAGGGGAGATTTTATACTTTCTTAGCTGTCTGAATCGAATTTACAGAGACTTGGGAAGAAAATTTGATTAAGGGATGGTGCAAGAAGAACTTGAAAGGGGGAGAAAGAATGTTTGCATTTTGGTACAATACTTGAAGCTTCCTTGCACAGTTCCTTTCCAGACTGTAATATTCCTCACAGTGAGCTGAAAATGCATATGGATTGCCAGAGCATTATTTTATTATGTCTTTTTGGGTCTATCGAGTGGCATCTTTTTCCAATGGTGTCACTTTCGGCTTTTATTTCAAGTTGCCTTTGGTTTCAGTCTTTTTCTTTTCTCCTTCCTGGATTCTGCAGAGTCACTGACATCCCAAGTAACGGTGGTGAAAAAATAAAATGATGCTATTAGAAAGCATACAACTAATAAAGAGGATATATTTTAGTGTGAAAGCTTGTCAGTGGAAATTAAATGGCTCATAAAAAGGGCCAAGAGTAAAATACAAAGAAAAACAGGCCATCTGTCATTTCACAATTAGTTAATTCTTTCTCTCCCTTAATTTGTTAGTGGAATCTGCAGGGCTGTCGGTACCAGCAGTAATGATGGGGCTGCGGCAAGGCAACAAAAATTTGTGTGTCTGTGAGAAAAATGGAATTGTAGAAAATGCTTGCTTAACCATCACAGTAAAGCAAGAGGACTGTGTACATTGAGATTATTTTGCATGGTGGGAGTATGGTAGTTAAATAGAGAAAAACTATTTCCACTGATCGATATGTTGGTAACTAAAGGGCATAACTCTAAGATGATCAACAAAAGAACTAAGGGAGAGGTTTGGAGAAGAATTTTTGGAATATGGAATGCTGTACCAGAAACAGTGGTGGAAGCTGAATCCATAATAACTTTTAAAAAGAAGTTGACATATTTGAAAAAGACAAATTTAAAAAGCTATCCAGAAAGGACAATGGAAGAGATTACGTGGATAGCTGAGAATGACCGCCTTTGACATCAAGGCAGCACATGACCAAAGAGCCCTGGTAAAACATGAGACAGAGAAAGTGTATTTTTGGCCAAGGACAAATGTGACACATGAACAAGTTCTACACATAGAGGGACTTATAAGATACAAAAATAAAATAATTTTACTTCAGAGCATATGGGTTTTGCTCCAACACTAATAGCTATGCACACCCTGAAGTACAGGAAACTTTTTTTTATCCGACACCGACGGGACCGACCTGGTGTTGGTTCATCAAAAATTCCGGATAACCGAAAGCTATAGTAAAAGATACGGAGCTGAGAGCTCCGTATAAAGCAACAAACCCTGTTGCTTAGCAACAGGTTCAGAACAATGGCCACAAGTTCCAAGCGTCTCTGTAGCTTAGCAACAGCTGCAGCCACACCTTTGCACAGCAACAGATCGAGGAAGGCAAGTAATAAAACTTACCTGAACCTACTCCTGAATTCTGCCAGTTAACCGAGATTTCCGGTTATTTAGGTGCCGGTAAATCGAAAGTTTCCTGTAGCTCGGAGGCAGCTGCAATTTAACAACTAGTAAGCACCAGGAAAACAGCTTATCAAATTGTTCAGAAGATTTTTGATTTGTGAACCGGCTAAGTTTATATCCATATAAACAGATTTAAAACATAAATTAAATGTTAGGCACTTCACCAAAGCAGTTAAACTTACCCATGAAATTATGTCTATAGTATTGTTAAAGTTGGCATAACATTTTCTTGACGAGGCTTATCCTTGTGTCAGAGGTCTGTAACTTGAGTTTCAATACTTCTCTGGCTTTCAGTTGCTTAGCTGAGCTTTGCTGTCTATTTCTCTGTATTTCCTTCAATTTTTAATTGCATGTTTTTTGCCTGATTTTTAATTATTTGCTAGTTATTATTGGTCCTTTGATGTACTTTTTCATTTTAATTCATTTTGAAGAGTTTTCGTCTTCTGGAAACTAGACTTTGCTTGTGTGTCAGGTAGCCTTTGACCTAAACTTAGGTTGGCACTTATACCCAGGGATATTTATATATAATTGGTAAGTGTATAGTTAGTGTAAGGTTTAGAACAATACACATTTTAAGATTTCCCAGTTAGATTTAATCTTAATATTTATCCTTTCAACATAGTTTTTTTGCCTACTGCCTTATTTTTAGATTGGTTTAATTTTCCATTTTTTGTTAAGATTACATTTTCTGTTGGCTATAATAGTGTAGATCGGTTTCACCATTCGTGTCCTCGAAATATCTAATTGTGTTGTTTCTAGGACATTTGTTTTTTTTATTAACAGTTAAGTTTATGAAAAACCTTTTTTAATTCAAAAATTTCCCAGATATATAGTTAAATATATCTTGGAAATTGTTGAATTAAAAATGTTTTTTGTTGATTTACAGAATGCAAGTTTAGGAAATAGCTACTGTTACCACACAACACATTTTTGATGATAAACCATGTGTACTTCATAGCATGATGCTCCTGTTGTTCTAAAATTGGGTTTCCTCTGATCTACAGAATCAATGTGACAGGAGACCCATTCTTTTTTTCAGATTTGCAGCATCTGCAGTATTTTAGTTTTTCCCCATTTTCACTTTTACTTTCTTCATTCATTTTGTTGCTATTAAACTCTTGTGAATATTTCTACTAAATATCAATTTTCCATTTTTTCAAATTTGAAATTGGTCTGACTGAACATGATCCAAATGTAGTCCTCGTAAAACCAACAGCTCAAAAACAGCGTTGAATTGAGGCCTTATGATGTGCAGTGGGACACAGATTTGTTATGCAGGTAGAGCCTTACGACCTCAATTACTTTTATTGCAGTACACGGAAGTGAAGTATGCAGCATTTGGTGAAGTTAGATATTATTGAGAAAGGGAATGTGAATGCTAAAGGCATGAGATTTATATTTTAGATGCGTCTTGCGGCATTCCCCAAAGGAAATATTGATCGACACCTCGTTAGGTGCATTTTCTAGAATTTTGCAGCCTACTGTAATTCTGAATGTAAATCTGTACATTTGAAGACTCATCATCACGGCAGCCTCACTCTTTCTTTTATTTCCAAGCCCTGCTGATTCTGCAAGTTAAGTGACAGGAAGGCTCAAGTAAAGCCAGTTAATGTATTCGCACCAGAGAACATTATCCTTATTTCAAAAAGTAGTTGCAATTAGTCTTGGGGAAAGAAACTTCACATAAAAGAACAGCCAACAAGTCCCAGAAAGTCCCTTTGAGGAAAATGGAAAGTTATTAAAAGAGGCATTTAAGCTTATGGGGGCAAACATCAAATGAACAAATCTATAACTGTGGCTCTCAGAAACCAACACTGGTACATACGCAGCTAACAGTGGGAAAAATCAAAGTCTGATTGGTTCGAAAAGTCCTACCCTCGACCTAACCTGATTGGTTCGAACAGTCCTACCCTCGACCTGACCTGATTGGTTCAAACAGTCTTTAGTTCTGCCTTCCAAATGCTGCTCTTTGCACCCTTGGATGTGTCCCCCAAAGGTCCACCTTTGGCCCTTCCTCTTTCTCATTTACATGCTGCCCCTCGGTGACATGATCTGCAGACATAGGGTCAGATTCCAAATGAATAACTGAATAACTGTAGATATCCGTGAATTTTCCATTGCATTGCTCATGAGTAGTCTCAACATCGGCAGTCCAGGTAATTCTAGCTACTTAGAAATTGCTACGCTCTTTTTTCTCTCTCTCTTAATCCAAGGTTTCTTTCCCTCTTTATTTCTCTTTCTGTGCCTGATTTGACAATGAATTCACACACTCTAATTTACCCTGGCTTTTCAGTCCTGTTCTATTAATTTTACAATCCTTCAATCGGATTGGTTAAGGAAATACACAGTTGCTTGCCCTGTTCACTCAGGTTCCAGATGTCCTGTTTCCCTCACTGCGACGTTATCAGCTCGCACTTTCAGCAACTTGCCATGTAAAAAATTTAAAAACCTGAACATGCAAGGACAAGTCGAACTAATGGCAGATGTTGTTAGATGCCCTGCTACAGTAAATTACAGACTAATAGGGCTGAATTTTGCCGGCGCTCAGAGTGTGGGTTTGGAGGCGGGTCCGCTGTCAAAATCAAAATGATTGACAGTGGATTGGGAACCCGCTGCGAACCCGCCTCTATTAAAGTTTCCAAAGTGTCGGGTCTGCGATTTCAGAACAGACCCGACACCAAGCGGCGGGGTAGGCATTTAAGATACTTAACTGCTTGTTAAGTGCTTGTTAACTACCATTTTGCCAGCCTTTTTCTATTTTACCACATTTTAAATTTTAAACGGGGTTCACGTCGTTCGGAGATCACGTCAGGTAAGTAGGTCGGGTTCTCTGTGTCTCCCCATTGCTGTGAATAGGTGACAGCTGCAAAAGTGGTATGAAAGCTGCCATTTCACAGCTGGTCACCTTCCAATGTCAGAAGCTTGAGCCTTCAGGACTTGGAAGACACTTTTGAGCTGTATGCAGTTTGGAAGTGTTTGGAGTAAACTCTCGATCCACTGTCACCTCCTTGGAGCAAGCTCTCTCACCATTGACAGATCGCTTCTGTCATCTCAACTTCAGATGCCATGTATTCCAGCAACATTGGTGCCTTTGAAAAAAATCACACCTTGGTCCTCTGAATCCCTCCACAATCAGTCCCAACACCAACATCACTAGGCACACCAACATCACCAACAACAACACCAACCTTCTCCACAATCACCTGATGCTGCACAGGACACAGGGCATCAGCACCCGACAACATTGCCAGCAATGGCATCACCGTGGCCAGACTTACTTCACTTGACGCTGTACACCCTGGCTGCCACATGATGCGCCAGGTTAATACCACCCCATACCATCACCATAAAGCATTCCTACAATGACCAAGCCATTCCTTTCACACTCATCACCATTGCGGGGGATACCATTATGTCTCACCATTCACTGCAACTCACTAAGACACTTCCAAAGGTGAGTACTGCTCTGTACAATAAGGCAAAGTGTTAAAAATAAAGATTTCAATGTTTGACAATACAGTAACAGAAAATTTACATGAATATTGCATAAAACACCCAAGTGCCTACCCTTGTGTGTTGTTAGTTGGTATGATTGCACCTCAATGCTGCAGAACACTGACAGCACAACTGTCAAAATGAATGCGGCCATGGTCCCTTTAAGGAAACCGCATGATGATGCGTCATCAAATGATGTCATCAGACCCACTTCCTTTAAATTGGCTGGGAACCCCGCAGGGTGGGCTTAACAAGCCCTATTAATGGAAAATCCTTTTTACAGAGCGGCTGCAGCCGGGAGTATGACTGGAGCCCGCCAACCACCTCTCCCGCTGTGATCCCACCTCCGCTGGCGAAATCATGGCCAAGCTGTTTTATATATTATAATGAGATGATCTGTGACATTTCCCATGGTGAGTTGCAGGATATGATAAAAACAATTGATAGTCGATCCTCATATATTGAAACAGAAATTATAACTAAATATGGCTGTATCCTGCTGAAATAACAATTATAAATTGAATTCTAGTTTGCAGGTGGGTGGAAAAGTGACATTATATTAATATTTAATAACATGATATTCATTATTTAGGAGGTAACCACTGCGTGTAACTTATTTGGTTTGATTTTATGCTCAGTTGTAATACTTTATAGAGACTGGAATAACCTTTTTGTATAAACTATCTATCTATCTATAATATTTAAGTATTTTTAAATATTTTGTTTCGTAGCAGTTAGTTACAACTGAGTTACTTGCTAGGCCATTTCAGAGAGCAGTTAAGAATCAACCACATTGCTGTGGGTCTGGAGTCACATATAGGCCAGAATGGGAGGTTTCCTTCCCTAAAGGATATTAGGGAACCAGATGGGTTTTTACGACAATCTGATAGTTTCATGGTTACCAATGCTGATACTAGTAATTATTCCAGATTTATTTAATTAACTGAATTTAAATTCCCCAGCTGCCATGGTGGGATTTGAAGTCACATCTCTGGATCATTAGTCCAGGCCTCTGGATTACTCGCCCAGTGACATTACTACTACGCTACCATTCCCTCGTTCCACCATCTACAAGGCACAAGTAAGGAGTGTACAAGGCACAAGTAAGGAGTGTGATGGAATACTCTGCACTTGCCTGGATAAGTGCAGCTCCAACAACACTCAAGAAGCTCGACACCATCCAGGACAAAGCAGCCCGCTTGATTGGCACTCCATCCTCCACCTTAAATATTCACTCCCTCCACCACCGGCGTACCGTGGCTGCAGTGTGTACCATCTACAAGATGCACTGCAGCAACTCGCCAAGGCTTCTTCGGCAGCACCTCCCAAACCCGTGACCTCTTCCACCTAGAAGGACAAGGGCAGCAGATGCATGGCAACACCACCACCTCCAAATTCCCCTCCAAGTCACACACCATCCTGACTTAGAAGTATATCACCGATCCTTCATCGTCGCTGGGTCAAAATCCTGGAACTCCCTACCTAACAGCACTGTGGGAGTACCTTCACCACAGGGACTGCAGCGGTTCAAGAAGGCGGCTCACCGCCACCTTCTCAAGGGCAACTAGGGATGGGCAATAAATGCTGGCCTTGCCAGCGATGCCCAGATCCCATAAGCGAATTTTTAAAAATGTATACGTGCTCTTCTTGTCTATATTACTTGATTTCTTGTTGTCATGTTTCATGTTGCACTTTTTATATCAACTTTTTCCACTAATTTCCGGTATCCATGTTGGTGATGGTATTCATCTATATAAGTTTGCAATGGTGGCTGTGGGGGGAATTTGAAAACTTTCTCTTAGAGCTCTGATGTCATCTTGTTTTTTTTAGTGAAGTTCTAGAAGGTATTTGGATTCAAATAAATATTTTAATTTTTAAGTTTTGATATTTTAAAAATAAATATATATGTATTTAAACATTTAATTTCTTTAAATAATTGAGATGAATAATGAATAATTTGATGGTTTAATTGCCTTGGGCATACCGCTCCCCCTCCCAGTCACCATCAACTCCTTTCTTTGCCAGCTCACAAGCTTCCCCAAGTATGAATTCCCTACTTTTCCTTAGAATTTATTCAATAATTTTAGTATTTCCCATATTTGGATGTGTTGCCTCTTTGCCTGCTTGAGAGGGTTCCCGGACCCCTGGCCCCAATATCGGTGGCCTGTTCTGCCTCCAGATAGTGGTATTTCTTTGCCCACAGGTTGGTCGTGTCCCATTGCCGCTGCTGAAGCTTTTATAGACCAAATATTGGTTCTTCTCAGTCCAGACGAAGAGGCTGCATTTGTTTGCTGGGCCTCAGGCCTTTTGGTGTCCTGGTGTCGCTCACTTCTTTGCCCAATGGTGGGCCTCCCTGGGAATGAATAGTCAGCATGGATTTCAAAAGGGAAAGTCTTGCTTGACCAACCTCATGGAATTTTTTGAAGAAGTAACAGAGTGAATAGACAGGTAATGCAGTAGATATAATTTATCTGTTTCTTCAAAAGGCCTTCGATAAGGTACCCCATAATAGACTGATGAACAAGGTCAGAGAATGCGGAGTCAGGGGACAAGTAGCAGAATGGATTGCTGGCTGGCTTCAGGACAGAAAGCAGAGTTGGCGTAAAGGGTAGCTATTCACAGTGGCAGAAGGTGGGTAATGGTGTTCCACAAGGTTCAGTGCTGGGAACCACTGCTGTTCACAATTTACATTAATGATTTAGACTTAGGAATCCAAAACAGTTTCTAAATTTGTGGATGACACCAAATTGGGGGGGATAATCAATACTGCGGAGGACTGCAACAAGTTACAGGAGGACATTGATAAACTTGCAGAATGGGCAAATAATTGGCAAATGAAGCTCAACACAGATAAATGTGAGGTATTATGTTGTGTATGTACCTTTAAGAGAATAACTGGTCTCAGACTGCAGTACCGGCAGTGACCACCCCTGTATAAAAGGCGCTAGTGAGCCTCTGTTGTTTTCAGTTTCACTATTGACTTCCATCAGTAAAGACGTGTTTTGTTCAACTCCTGCTGTCCGTGTCTCAATCATTCACGGACGTAATACTGGCGACGAGCAGATACGAACCTACCTACAGTCTGCACCACCTCCTGGGATCCATTCCTACAGCGAAGTGAGCAGAGGTCGAGGCCAGGAAGAAAAGAAAGTAAGAGGCAGTAGAAATTGGCGTCGACCGTGGGCATCCGCCTTGTGTTGCGGAGTTGAAGATTGCTGGAGAAGCTGGAGGCGCCATTTTAGATTTGCAAGATGCCGAAGACTGGCTGTATCACTGCTTTTGATAATACAATAGAGGACTGGACCACGTATGTGGAAAGAGTCGAGGTATATTGCGAAGCAAACAAAATAGCCGATGAGAAAAAGGCATCGGTATTGCTAAACTTAATGGGCGCTAGAACGTACGGCCTACTGCAGGACCTGATTACTCCAGCCAAACCGAAGGCGAAGAGTTTTAACGAAATTGTTGCTGTCCTACAGGAACACCTAAACCCTGCACCGCTGTTGATAGCCGAAAGATTTAAATTCCACAGGAGAACTCAGCATAAAGATGAGAGCAATGCTGAGTACCTTACGGAACTACGCAAGCTATCAAAGCACTGCCAGTTCGGAGCAGGACTGGCAGATACACTACGGGACAAATTTGTCTGTGGACTCCTGAGTGAAGGAACACAGAAGAAGTTACTCGCAGAGAAAGAGCTGACGCTAGATAAGGCTTTCAGCGTGGCAGTATCGTACGAAGCAGCAGCCAGGGGAGCTGCGGAAATTCAACAAAAGCCACAGGAATACGGCACCCACGAAATGACACGGGGATTTGCAAAATGTTATCGCTGCGGCAGAACTAACCATGACCAGAAGGACTGCTGGTCCAAGGACAAAATATGCAGGCAATGCGGAAAGATGGGACACATTGCACGAGTTTGCAGGTCTGGGAAGAAGACCAGCGACAACAAAAAGGCTACTAAGGAACAGTACAAGAAAGTACAAAAGATGACGGACAGTAGTTCCGAAGACCAGATGAGCGATAGTGAATCCGAGAACAGGAGACTAAGCTGTCTCAAACTTCACAATGTAATCGCAAAAGAGGATCACCGAACCATTTGGGTCACCCTCACGATAGCAGGGTCCCAAGTTAAAATGGAATTGGATACAGGATCAGCGCTAACCATCATGAATCGACGAGACTACGAGCGGCTATTTTCACACATACCCTTGAGAGAGACATCCATCGTCTTGACGACGTATACGGGGCAAAAAGTATACCCCAGAGGAAAAATAAGGGTGCCTGTCGAATACAACGGCAAGAAAATACGGAAATTGTATCTCTACATACTGCCAAATGGTGGACCACCGTTATTGGGACGGGAATGGATCAGGAAGATAAACTTAGATTGGCACTCCATTCATGCAATGACAGGGGACGGTAAAAAAGATGAAGACATCACTCCTGGACGATTGTCAACAATCTTAGCTAACGCCAAGGAGGTATTTCAACAAGAACTGGGCACGCTTAAAGGCGTAACCGCCTCGATAAAAATTGAAGAGAATGCAGTTCCCAAGTTTTTCAAAGCAAGACCGGTACCATATGCAATTCGCCCAGCCGTCGAGGCAGAGCTGGAGAATCTGAAGAAGGCAGGCGTGTTGTCTAAGGTCGACTGGAGCGAGTGGGCGACACCCATCGTGCCTGTCATGAAGAAAACGTTAAGCAATAAGTCCGGGGAGCCAAGGAAGATTCGCATCTGTGGGGATTTCAAGGTGACGGTGAACCCAGTCCTTCACACAGTACAATATCCTCTTCCAAGGATAGAAGACATCTTCGCCTCACTGTCTGGAGGGAAGCGTTTTACAAAAATTGACCTAGCACAAGCATATTTGCAGATGGAGGTTGAAGAGTCCTCTAGGAAGTATCTCACGATAAACACTCACAAAAGTCTTTACCAGTATCATCGATTGGTATTCGGAGTAGCATCGGCTCCGGCGATATGGCAAAGAGCGATGGAACAAGTCCTGCAAGGGATTCCGGGGACTCAGTGTTACTTGGACGACATCCTTGTGACAGGTGAAGATGACAGTGAACACCTTAACAACCTAGAACAGGTGCTCACTAGACTACGGGAACATGGGCTGCGAGCCAACCGCCCCAAGTGCGAATTTTTTAACAGACAGATATCGTATTGTGGCCACGTGATTGATGAAGAGGGGTTACATAAGTCCCCTGACAAAATTGAAGCGGTTGTTAAGGCCCCAGCACCTGAAAATGTGTCGCAACTGAGGTCATTCCTCGGATTGGTGAATTACTCCCATAAGTTTTTGCCGAATTTGTCGACAATTCTGCACCCACTGAACGCCCTGCTACGAACGGGGGTAGCATGGAAATGGAGCGATGATTGTAAGCGGGCCTTTCAGAAGAGTAAGGACTTAATCACGTCAAGGGAAGTATTGGCTCACTACAACCCAGCACTGCCGATCAGACTGGCGTGTGATGCGTCTCCCTACGGCATTGGGGCGGTACTGTCACATAAATTCCTTGATGGTTTAGAGAGGCCGATAGCTTTTGCGTCACGCTCGTTAACTTCTGCCGAGCGTAACTACGCCCAGATTGACAGAGAGGCCCTCAGCCTAGTGTGGGGGGTGAAGAAGTTCAATCACTACCTGCATGGTCAAACATTTACTCTACTAACCGATCATCAACCCCTTGTCTCCATTTTCAACCCTCAGAAGGGCGTACCGATAATGACAGCACAAAGGCTGCAGAGGTGGTCCCTTTTCCTAGGGGCACACCAATATGACATCGAGTACAAAGGAACTAAACAGCATGAAAATGCTGATGGATTGTCATGCCTACCGTTGCCGACGGTGGAAGAAGAAGACCTTGCAGTGGATCCAATGGAGTTATTCCACTCGACCATAGTCGAATGTCTCCCTGTGACGAATGCAAACATAGAAAAGGAAACACGGAATGACCCGACACTATCACGGGTCTATGATTTAATGGTGAAGGTATGGCCAGCACATGGCGAACCACTGCTGCCCGCATTCTCGCCGAGAAGAGAACAGCTGTCAGTGTGCAGAGGAACCTTGACGTGTGGATCCAGAGTAGTAATTCCACCTAAGTTGACGGATAGAGTGCTCAATGAGCTTCATGAGGGTCATCTGGGTGGGGTAAAAATGAAGAATTTAGCCAGAGCGTTTGTGTGGTGGCCGGGAATCGATAGAGAAATCGAAGAGATGACCAAGAGCTGTGCAGGATGCCAGAAGGTCCAAAACGCCCCACCACAAGCTCCTCTGCATCCATGGGAGTGGCCCTCATCTCCATGGCAAAGGGTGCACATTGATTTTGCTGGTCCCTTCATGGACTCGATGTTTTTAATTGCGGTGGATGCACATTCAAAGTGGCCAGAGGTAATAAAAATGTCCTCAACCACCACGGAAAAAACTATCACAGTTTTACGAACCATATTCGCCAGGAATGGGCTGCCTGAACAGATTTGCTCTGACAATGGACCACAGTTTGTGTCTGAAGAGTTCCGGAGGTTCTTAAAGAACAATGGTGTTAAGCATTACACATCTGCCCCATATCATCCAGCCACTAATGGATTGGCCGAGAGGTTTGTCCAAACATTCAAGAAAGCTATCAAGGCAATGTGTAATGAAGATATACCCCTACAACACAAGGTGGACAACTTCTTGTTTGCCTACCGGAATGCGACACATGCGGTTACCAACCAAACTCCAGCCATGATGTTCTTCAATCGAAGACTACGATGCCGCTTGGATTTGGTTAAGCCAAATGTCCGAAGAGATGTGGAGAACAGGCAGTTTCAGAATATGAATGAAAGGCCGACCAGAGTTTTAAGATAGGTCAACCAGTTTTGGCCCGGGACTACCGCACTGAGAAATGGCAGCCAGGAACGATTTGTACACGACAAGGACCTCTCATGTATACCGTGGACATTGGGGAGAGCATTGTAAGACGCCATGCTGACCAGATTCTAGAGTCACTGGAAAACGTCAACTCCACACCACGATCTGATACACCTGGTAATGAAATTGACGTTCCAATTGCAGCTACCGCAGAACCGGTAATATTGGAAGCAGACGAACCAAACAACGACATTGATCCCGACTCAACATTGCCAGAAGAACCTGATACCCCAAAGAGGCGTTATCCAGACAGAATCAGGAAGCCTCCTCAAAGACTGAACTTATAATTGCTTAAACTTAACCAATGTATCTAGCAACCGTAATTGTGATTGTAATTAGTTATCATTTAGTTGTTAAATGAATGTTATGTACTGTTCATCTAAAAGGGGAGGAATTGTTGTGTATGTACCTTTAAGAGAATAACTGGTCTCAGACTGCAGTACCGGCAGTGACCACCCCTGTATAAAAGGCGCTAGTGAGCCTCTGTTTTCAGTTTCACTATTGACTTCCATCAGTAAAGACGTGTTTTGTTCAACTCCTGCTGTCCGTGTCTCAATCATTCACGGACGTAATATATTACATTTTGGTTAGAAGAATAAGGAGGTCACTTATCACTTGGAGGGTGCGAGTCTAGGTGGGGTAGAGGAACAAAGGGATCTAGGAGTACAAATACACAAGTCACTAAAAGTTGCGACACAGGTTAGAGAGGCCATAATGTTAGAGGGTGACATTATATTTTTGGGGCTGTAGAGGTGTTCAGAGGTCATATTTGCTGTATTACTTTGGGCTGTAGATCTGTTTGTAAATTAGGGCTGATATTTACCATATGTTGGGGTGTAGATGGATTCCTGTGAGTGGTGATATTTGCTGTATTACGATAGGAAGTTGTAGATGTGTTTCTGTGAGGGTTGACATTTATTGTATTATTTTGGGGTGTAGATGAGTTTATGTGGGGGGGCGGTGGATGATATTTGCTGTGTTATTTTGGGAATGTCGATGGCGGGAAGTGGGGGGGGGGGGAGAGCGGAGGAGGTAAAACCAAAGAGAGAAAGTGAACGGAGTAATCCACAGGAGAGACCTGAAACATTCAGCTGCAGAAGACGGTGATGGGAGACTTAAGTAAAGAATGAGACTTGAGCAATGAGATGCGACAAAAGGTCAGCCATAGAGGAAGATATGTGGTCAGGCACAGAGGCGAGATAAGGGTGCAGCAAGAAGCAACAGATAGGACGTCTGCCAGAGAGGGGGAATAGGGAGGGTAACGCATTAATGGCCATCATACAGACGTGGAAGGGCACAGTGGGTGAGGCAGGGGTCAAACCAGGGTGGATGCTGTAATAGGGGTGACAGTGAGGTAATGGAGCAGAGTGCAGGATATAGGGGTGATGGTATACTGCAAAGTGGATAAATCTGTGTTAAGAAGGAGAGAGTTTGGTGACTACAGGAAAGCATAGGGAGGTCGACAGCAGTGAGGCAGTGGTAGAAAGGCATGCAAGAGAAAGCGTGATACAGGAACAACAAAGTGGTGGGTAGGGCCTGGGGTCAAGGAGAGCAACACAGCTACAAGGAACAAATTTACAATATACTGCCTAAAAAAATTGTTTCAAACAGTCAAGGGCATATTCTGAGTGGTATGAGGATAGGATGTGTGCACCCTTATCACATTATCTGCCCCGCAACCAATACTTCACTCAAAACATGGTCAGATCGCCCCTCCAATTCACGACCCCAAATCCGGCCAACAGCCCTGTCCGTGTCTACCACGCTATGTAACATATTTTACTTCTGCTCCTCTTTTTTGATTTTTTTGGTAGTATTCCTCTTGCTGTTTGTCTTTTTAAAAATTCTATGGCCTAGAAATTCGGTGGCGCCCCATTTGGGGTGCCAAGCTCGCCTGGGCACCGGAATTTCCACTCCGGACGGAGCCGCTTGCGCCAGCGCGATATTCCGTTTCAGCGCCCCAAACGGAAGCGGGGCACTGCTCGAGGCGCCCCGCGTCCCTCTTGGGGCGCTGAAACTGAATATCGCAGCACAACGTGCCGCAGCGCCACACGCTGCGGCACGGCGCGCTGCGGTACTGCAGGCCTTCCTCCCCTTCTTAAAGGGGAGGAGGGCCTGCACCAGCGCGATCTCCGATCGCGAGTGCCGGCAAAAGAGCCCGGCACCGAGGAGAAGTGCCGGGCTCTTGGGACACAGCCGGCACTGCCCGGGGGGGGGGATCAGGAGGCCGGGGACGGCAGTGTGAGGAGGTGCTGGCAGGCGGCCAGCGAAAAAAATGGCCGCCCCGCACTTCCCCTTTAATTAGCGCCACTACTGCCACAGGTAGGCCCCCCTGAACCGGTCGCAGATTGCGACCGGCATTGCAGCGGGGGGCGCGACCCAATATCGCGTTCGGGGCGGTAGCGGGGCGCTGCGCACACCGATGACATCATCGGTGGTGGCGCAGCGCTACAGGCTAACGCCGCCATTAGTGCCCTGCTAAATTTCGCGGGAGGCGTGGCCAGTGGCGCTAAAACCACTAAGTGCCCTCTTTAGGCGCTAACTGGTGGCGCAGCCCACTGAATTTCTAGGCCGATTTTGAAGCCACTCTCCTGTTACTTCTATATATTTTTAGTGTTGTATGTAAAATAATTGCCAATCATTTACACTTTTTACAGAATTGTGGACTTTGAGCCTCAAAGTACCAGTATTACCATTTAATAAGAATGGAATTTGAGTTATTTAGTCACTGCAAATCAGTAGCCTAAACGTTATTGCCTACATGACATTAACGCTCCAACTGTTTTAAAATAACATGTCCTCGGATTCTCAGTGAGCATTATCGTGGGACATCAGTGGGAATATATTTTTACACTATTCAGTAGTGGGGCCGGGTGAGGAATTAAAAAATATATACTTGTTAGCCAATTAGGGGAAAGTTTGATGGTATAAACGAGCTTGGGGGCACCGACATAGAAATTGGGAACAAGCTGTGAACATCAGGCATCAGGTAGCAAAGTAAAGTTTAATTTCAAGGGAAGTAAAAGCAACAGTGGGCAATCTAAGAAGAATTTGGATTCAAAAGTGGGTTGGTGGGGGAGGGGAGAGGAGCAAAAATGACAAGAAATAATAACTGAAATTTTGTAAAGATGAAAAAAATAATAAATACCAAAAAAATCTTGAGTTTGTTGTGTAGCAGTGGATGAGTGATGGGACCTGGAGGTACCATAATGCCATCTGGTGACAGGAGGCCTACAACTACAGCATGACAGGCAATTAGAGTTTTGTCATTCATTATAAGATGTTAACAAACTCTTTTTCCTTTATGCAACGTTGAAAATTTGACAGAGAGCTTTCCATCATAAATGTTGACATAAGCGTGACACAACATTTGGGAGAACCGGAAGTAAGGGTAAATGTAAACAGAAAGTCTAAACCATTTGCAAGACTTTTAATATATTGTACAGACTAGTCAATCTCCCATGGCATTGCAGATGGGGCATCAAGACCAGATGTAGTTTTCGGATGAAGCAGGGTTAGATGGTGGGGCATAAATGGGCCAACGTGCACAGCTTTAATTTAGTTGCCATTTTAGGTCATATAATTTCTCCTTATTTTTATAGAATTAATTACTTCTGGTTAATTAGCAAAACATATGGCAATTTGGGAATCAGAGAAATAGAGTTGGTTGGAGCACATGAATTTCTCTGTCATACAAGCTGAGGAGCTGGGTCTTACAAAAACTGAGGTCCTCCAGTGCCACCAATAGCAAGAGGGCGTAATGACAGTATGACAAGTTTACATAGGCTATTTCCATTATAAATGTGGACGTAGGACAAATAATGACATACGTTGACAGGATGTACATGCAAACATATGACATGTACTTTATTACTAGTCAATCTCCCATGGCATTCCACACATGGTATTGGCATTAAGATCAAATGTAATTGGAGAGGGCATACAGACATAATTCAATTCCCATTTAAAAAGTTTGTGATATAATAGTTTGATTATATATTGCAGTTTATAGTTAATTTGCAACACTGCTAGCAATTTAGAAATTAGAGTTAGCATATGGAGTTTCTCGGCAGTACAAGCTATGGAGTTGGGGAAGTAAAAGTGGCACTACAGCACCATTAGGTGTTCAGTGACTGTGACAGGATGGCAACGATTTTCACCATCTATACCAGCCAGGAAAAGGGCAGTAGCACTCCGAAAATTATGGCATTGCACTTACCTTCCCACATCCGATGCACCCACTGCCATTTCTAGCCAGTTTTGGAAATGGGCGGCTATTGCACCCAGCTGTTTCTGATGAGTGCCTCATTAATAATGGGTGCATGCAAATCAGGGGCCTGTGATGTACATTGAATCCCGATGCAATATTCAGATAGCAATGAGTGGAGCATGTGTTGAGAACGCTCCCCCCATTGGTACTAGACATAGAGCAGCCAAACCAGAGACCACTGCAGGCCACTCCAGAAGCAGTTCTTCTGTGCCCCACCCCCAGAGTGCCACCCCTCCTCCACCCCCCCCCAATCCCCTTTAAGTCTTGACTTCTGGCTGGGCTTTGTGGAGGAGCCACTCGATTTCCCACCTCCCCGATCAGCGAGCTGCCTATGACTGGTGGTTCAGCATTCGCAGCACGGGGTCCTCTTGCCAAGGACGTCAGGTGGGAGGTGCGATCACTCTGCCCACCCCCTGCTCAATATTCACTGATAATGAAAATCAGCCACGATATCTTTACACCTTTACTAACACGTCTTTTGGTGATGGTTGGAACATACTTGTCACATAACAGTTCTTGTATGTGCACATAAAAGTTTTAAGATGCATCTATCGCACATACAAAGTGTCAAACAAGAGTCCTGGTTCCTGTGAAATTTGAGCTAATGAAACAAATACTTTACCACTGTCCACTTATCCACCCTCTTTCACAAATCTCTCAATAAAAACTACCATATTTTTTGGCTCACCACTAGTTGTTTCATCTAAAATTAAAAATATTAATTCCAATGAATGTGATTGCTGTAGATACTGGTACTACAGTCAATAATGACATTTACAGAGTCTAAAATCTGAACTCGTATTGAATCCAAATATTTACATTCTTCAAGTGCAGTTCAGTAACAAGAGCTCAAAGTTTTGACTAGCTCTGTCCAGCAACAAATCTGATTTCTCTTTGGGACCTATGGTATTGAAACCTAAATCCTTGTTTGGTGGATATTTTATATGACAGCCAAGACCTCCATGAAAAATGGTGAAAGTCACCTTACATAACTATAGGGTATATCAGAGTGTGCCACGTGCTTGTAATAGTCTTCACCAAAATTAGAATTTATTTTCTGAACTTTTTTTCTGTTAAGACAGTGAGCAACTGTGGAATTCTATTTTACTCCCTTGTGAGAACATATGATAAATACATTTTTGAATAATGGTGAACTGAAATAAAATTTGCACTCCAAGTTATGAACTTGGAGAGTATAATTGTGATACTAGCAAGACTAATATTACTGAATTATGATGGTTAGATTTGATTTGTATTTGAAAATTAAATCAATTAGAAAACTGACTTACCCATCAACTCAAAAACCGAGATCTATCATTAAATTTTGTAATGTAGAATACATAATACAACTTGTTAATAAATTACATTAATTAGACTTAATTTATATATGTAAATTGTGCTCATTAGACATCAAACTTTCATCAATAATTTAAAATCTATACAGAACTTGGCGGGTACAGGTAAAATTAAGTCACCGTTTTTCTAACTTAAGAGAATGATGAATTTATACCTCCATAATTCCAAACTTTAATTACATTTTTAATTCACAAATTGCTGTGTTAAACAGATTCCTGTTTAAATACTTATTAGTACAGGCAAAGTACCATAGTACTGGTATGATTTACTACTGTACTCTTGTCCACATTGAGGAGGTTGATTACACGGGGAAACCTGTCTGCAATATCCTCCAGCGAGATTGATTTCTGAAGGCTGGGCTGAAATTCTAATTTTCTGAAAAATGGTAGAAAAGCTTGTTTTGTTGAGATTAACTACTAACAAATTGCAGGAATGTACATTTTTGAAATGTGTGATTCCTAAGAATATGATTTTGTTATTGGCAATAGAAAACTAGCAAACAATCACAACACAGCGGAGTCATGATCCTTTGCTGCTTATCAAACAATCAGTGAGTCACTTAACCCATCTAAATGTCAGAGTTCATGAATCGAGCTATGGAGTGTACAGTTATACTACAGAATATCCCAATGACAGCAGAGAAAGTGAGTGACCATTGATCACAAGATCATTGTGGACGTGGAAGACCATTTGACCCATCCTAATTTATCCATTCAGAAGCACCTCACAGTTCCCCCATTGCAACATCGAATTGTTTCTTAAATGATTCAAATATTGCTGCCACTACTACACTATATGAGGGTCCATTCCATGTGTTGATAACTCGTTGTGTGAAGAATTTCCTGATTTTGAACCTATGCCCCCTTGTCCTCCTCTTGTAATTTAATTTGAAGTAATATTCTGGACTTAACCTTTTCCATGCATTTGATTTTCTTATATCCTTTCATTATGACACCTCTCATATCCTTTTCCAGGAGTAAAGTTTTTCCAGTCTTTCCTTATAACTGAGACCTCTATCACCAAAGGTTAATCTTTGTGGCTCTTTGCACTGCCTCCAGTGTTTGAATGTCTTCCTTGTGTCTCAGTGACCCAAACTGGACACAGTACTCAAGGTGTGGCCTGACCAGAGCACTGTACAGTTTGATCGCAACTTCCCTTGACCTTTATTCTATGGTTTTGGCTGAGTAGTTCAACATTCTCTTGGCTTTGGTGATAGCTGCTCTGCATTGGTTGGACATGTTTAGCATCAGAATGCACAAATGTTACAATCCTGGCTCCAAGAAATGCCTTCATACAGAGCTTGCTTTGCTAGATAACATGTGGGATGTTGGTAAGGTTATATGTATGCCTGCATAGGAATGAGTGAGAAAGCAGACAAGACATAAGAGCAGGTTGGTCCGAGATTGAGGGATGCCTGCAGCTTCACTACATATTTAATTACATATGTTTTATCCAATAAATTGTCCTTCCTTTGAAATTAATATTGAGAAACAAACAGAATGAACAATGATGCTCTGAAGGACACTTTGTGAATTATTTACTAGTAGTAGATTCAGTTACTGCTTTTATTATAATGTTTGCAGGACAGTTCATGCAACAACAGCAAAGATTTTTACACTGCTTTCCATGTAGCGAAACAGCTTGCAGTAAATAAGCAGGGATAGACACTAAGCAGAAAGTTAAGGAATTTAAAGGGAAGACCAAAGGCATAATCAAAGTTGAACACTGGATTGAAGAGACTTGAACTGGGAGTGGTGAGAGAGCTGAATACATATTTGGATAAGAAAGACACCTTCAAAGACATTGGAGAGAACGGGTAGGTTAAAACTGGGCAATAGTTTGAGAAGCTGCAGGGGTCCTGATGATAAGAGTCTTTAAAAAGAATGAGAACAATGCTTAAAAATAGGGAGAGGTGGTTGATATTGAGCAGCTTGGAGTCGAGAAGGAAAAGTTGGATGGTCAAGAGCTGGCTCAGAAAAGGGTTGTAAAAGGTGGTGGGCTGAAGGAGCATCCACATGTATTTCTACAGTAATACTGATGAGATGTCAGATGTCTTGCAAGGAATGGTAACACTATGCTGAATTGTCTGCAATTATTTGCTATACTGATGCACACAAGAAAGCGAGACAATGAGAACATTTGATGTTCAGTAATATACTTCATTACCATAACAGTCTTACACTAGCAAAACAAAATTCATCAGATCAGTTTCATATATCCTCCAGTTGCTTTCAGAAACATATTTATTTGGAGTATTATGGTATTTTGAAAAATAAAACATTAGCCCAATGAAAGGTTTTTACGTAACATGTTTTTCTTAGTACTCTGATTCCAATTAAGTGAAATGTGGTCCACAGCTGTTGAATTATTAAGTACACTTCTGATGGTGATTTCACAGTAGATTCATTAGGAATCCTACTACATCGCAGAAGCAAAAGGACGGTGCAGTCAGGCTACTTTTTGTTCTCCTGTGCATGTATCATCCATCCATTCTTGGACAATTGATGACTGCTTAAATACCATAGTGTAGGAATGGCTAGATTCCTAACTAAAGGACTGAGGTCGAGTCAGTTTATCAAACAAACGATGTTTAATACTATTCAACAGAGTTTAACATGAAAACACAGGAGAACTAAATTACAGGTCTGTACTCTTTGCTGGCTCCACGAGGACTGGCTAGGGTGGCTCCCCAGCCTGACATCATGACATCATCACGTTTTCCCGCCGCTGGAGGATCACGTGATCAACGTGATGACGTCATCGCGTTTGGTCTCATTCTTAAAGGGACCGCGCTATGTACATGCAATAATATGAACAAAGATACAGATTCATTCTGTAGCTAATAATTTGTTAAAGATAATTATGTACATTAGATCAGAGTCCCCTGGTGGCTCTGCCACATGCACCCCCCCAGAATTGTCTTTAACAGTAAAAGTCAATCGACTAGGAGGTCTGACAAGCCTGTCAGAGCGACCCCTGTATTTTTGGAGTGGACGTTGTTGAACAGCTGGCGGGCTGGCGGATGGAAGCCTTGGGTCTGGCGTGGATGCAGCGGGAGGTCGACCACGTCGTGGTGGCTGTGCGGTCTCTACTGGCCGGTTGATGTCCAGGTGTGCCTGTCTCTAGCATGCGGAAAGGGCCTGTGTAAGGGGCCTTGAGCAGATCCCTATGGGCATCATGACGAATGAATACAAATTCAGCATTTTTTAGCTCCGCTGGTACTTGTGAAGATGGAAGGCCGTGATGCGAAGTTGGGATAGGCGCAAAAGCCTTGGCTGTTTCCTGGTGGTTGCTGAGTTGGTCGGCTGCGGACCACGGCTCAGTTGGAAGCGGCAGGAAATCTCCCGGTACGCGGAGTGGCTGGCCGTACACGAGCTCCGCGGCGGACGATTGCAGGTCCTCTTTGGGTGCCGTGCGAAGACCCAACATGACCCACGGAAGCTTATCCACCCATCCGGCGCCTTGGAGGCTGGCCCTCAGCGATGCCTTTAACGATCTGTGGAAATGTTCACACAAACCGTTTGCCTGCGGGTGATAGGCCGTGGTGCGGTGAAGCTTGGTGCCGAGATCCTGGGCCACAGCGTTCCAGAGCTCGGAAGAGAACTGTGGACCGCGGTCTGAAGAAGTGTCCGCCGGAACGCCGAAACGTGCGACCCACGAGGAGAGGAATGCTCTGGCGACATTGGCGGACGTAGTAGATGCCAAAGGAACTGCCTCTGGCCATCTAGTAGTACGATCGACCATGGTGAGGCTGTGTGTGAACCCCTGTGACGGTGATAGCGGCCCGACGAGGTCCACGTTGACATGGTCGAATCGACGTTCTGGTACTGCAAATGTGGCCAATGGGGCCTTGACGTGACGTTGCACCTTAGACTTTTGACAGACGACGCAGGTGTTAGCCCAGTCACGGATATCCTTACGCATTCCTCTCCAGACGAACTTAGCCGACATAAATTTTTGAGATGCCTTCACGCCAGGATGGGAAAGCCCATGTATGGCGTCAAAAACTTTGCTGCGCCAGGCAACTGGAATGATCGGGCGGGGATCTCCCATGGAGACATCGCAGAGTAACGAGGTGCCTGCTGCGTGGAATTGCACATCGGCCGGTTGGAGGCTAGAGGTGTCGGTGCGATACGCCTGTGTTTCAGGGTCGGATGCCTGATCGGTGGCCATGAGGGCATAATCGATGCCCAGCTGGACCGCCCGTACGGTCACGCGAGAAAGGCAATCAGCTACCAAGTTGTCCTTGCCAGCTACATGTTGGGTGTCTGTTGTGAATTCTGAAATGAAAGTTAGCTGTCGCTGCTGTTGAGCCGACCACGGTTCGGCAGTCTTGGCCATGGCGAAGGTCAGTGGTTTGTGATCTACAAACGCAGTGAAGGGACGTCCTTCTAACAAAAAACGGAAATGGCGGATAGCCAGGAACAGCGCCAGCAGCTCCCGGTCGAAAGTGCTGTATTTGCGTTTATTGCGCCGGAGTTGGCGGCTGAAAAACACCAGTGGTTGCCACGTCCCGTTGGCCCACTGTTCCTGTACGGCGCCTATGGCATAGTCGGAAGCATCGGTGGTAAAGGCGATGGTGGCACCTGGCAAAGGGTGCGTCAACATAGCTGCATTGGCTAGAGCGGTTTTTGTGTTGTCGAAAGCGTTGTCCATTTCGACCGTCCAGGCTATTGTATCCTTTCCAGCCTTGCCTTTGAGGGCCTCGTAGAGGGGCTGCATGAGTTGTGCTGCCTTCGGTACAAAGCGGTGGTAGAAATTCACCATGCCCAGGAATTCTTGAAGAGCCTTGGTGGACTGCGGCCTTGGGAATGCCGTAATTGCTTCGACCTTTGATCACAGCCGAATTGCGCCCTCCGAAGTAATGCGGTGGCCCAAGAAGTCAATCTGCGGTAGGCCGAACTGACACTTGGCTGGGTTGATTATGAGGCCATGTTGGCTGAGGCGCCGAAAGAGGGTGCGTAGATGGGAGACGTGTTCCTCTTTGGTAGAGCTGGCTATCAGGATGTCGTCGAGGTAGACAAATAAAAACTTAAGATCCCGCAGGACCGAGTCCATTAGTCGCTGAAAAGCCTGTGCAGCGTTCTTGAGCCCAAATGGCACCTGTAGAAACTCGAACAGTCCAAAGGGAGTGATGACTGCAGTTTTCTGGACGTCCTGCGGGTGTACGGGAACTTGGTGGTAGCCACGGACGAGGTCGACCTTGGAGAAGATTGAGTTTCCCGCCAAATAGGCGGAGAAATCCTGAATATGCGGGATCGGGTACCGATCGGGAGTAGTGGCGTCATTAAGGCATCGGTAGTCCCCGCATGGCCGCCATCCGCCGCCGGGCTTCGGGACGATGTGGAGAGGCGAGGACCAGGGACTATTCGACCGGCGAATTATCCCCAGCCGTTCCATCGTGGCAAACTCTGCCTTCGCAGCTGCGAGCTTACCGGGTTCCAGGCGCCAAGCTCGTGCGTAAACTGGAGAGCCAGTCGTAGTGATGTGGTGTTCAACACCATGCTTAGTGGCCGAGGAGGAGAAAGTGGGCTTGGTCAGCTCCGGGAATTCACCTAATAGGCGAGTGAACTCGTCCGGCGAGGGCAACGCGCAGGAGACAGTGTGCGACGTTGCGGAAGCAAGGGATGGAGTGGAAGGTGGCCGCGTTAACCAATCGACGATTTCTTACATCCACCAAGAGGCTGTTGGCGCATAAGAAATCCGCGCTGAGGATGGCTTGCGAAACCTTGGCTGTGATGAATTCCCACTGAAACCTTTGCCCGCCGAAGCACAACTGGACCCGCCGTTTGCCAAAGATACGAATGGCCCCGCCATTAGCTGCCTCGAGGGAGAGGCCGTGCCTCCCAGACTGAATATCGAGTGCTGAGGCAGGAAGGATGCTACACTGCGCCCCGGTGTCGCATAAAAAGCGCCGGCCCGAGAGGGAATCTGTAATGTAGAGGAGCTTCCCGGAATTTCCAATCGCCATCGCGGCCGCGGAACGTCCCTCAGACTCGGTCCTCCTTTTCTGGAGTTGCTGCTGGTATTGATGTTGGTTTTTGTTTTTAGGCGCGAAACTGCAGGGAGGGTGGCAGCCTCTGGCTTTCGTGCCAAAATGGGCGTGGTAAAAGCACAAGCCGGGGGATGGAGACGTCGGGGCAGCGTTCGCAGGGGAGGGTGACTCGTGGCGGCGTGGTATTGCTGCGTGACCGCATAAATCGTATCTGCTTCTGCAGTAAGTGCTGCGCAATCTGTGGCTTCCGATCTGGCGAGGGCAGCCTGAACCTGCTCGAGTACTTGACTCAGGAGTAACTCCCGAAAGAGGAAACATTGTGGTTCGGAGCCAAGGAGCGTGAGCATCTGGCTCATTAACTCAGATGGCTTGGAATCGCCAAGCCCGGGCATAGCGAGCAGTCGGCGGGCATGCTCCACCGTCGTGAGCCCGAAGACCTGTATTAACCGCGCTTTACGAGTATCATACTTGCTGTCAACCGGGGGGTTTTCGAGCAGGCTGATGATCCGTGAGGCCATGGAGCTGTCGAGTGCGGAGACCACGTAAAGGTAACGGGTCTGATCCGCAACGATGTTTCGGAGTTCGAATTGTGCTTCTGCTTGTACGAACCAGGAGGCCGCCTGTTGTTCCCAAAACTGTGGGAGCTTCAAAGCCACGGAGTTCGCTTCCATGTTTCGTTTCGCTTCGCTTCTTCCGCGAAAATTGTTCACGAAAATTCAGGGTCACCACTGTAGGAATGGCTAGATTCCTAACTAAAGAACTGAGGTCGAGTCAGTCTATCAAACAAACGATGTGTAATACTATTCAACAGAGTTTAACACGAAAACACAGGAGAACTAAATTACAGGTCTGTACTCTTTGCTGACTCCACGAGGACTGGCTAGGGCAGCTCCCCAGCCTGACGTCATGACATCATCACGTTTTCCTGCCGCTGGAAGATCATGTGATCAACGTGATGACGTCATCGCGTTTGGTCTCATTCTTAAAGGGACTGCGCTATGTACATGCAATAATATGAACAAAGATACAGATTCATTCTGTAGCTAATAATTTGTTAAAGATAATTATGTACATTAGATCAGAGTCCCCTGGTGGCTCTGCCACAATAGAATATATAAGTTGCATTTTGATATTTCTCTATGTTCTCAATATCATAAGGAAATAATTCATATACTGATGCAATTTTTATTTGTTAAAACAAAGTAGAGTCCATAGAAATAGATTGTGATTTATAAAATAAACTCAACTTACAATTTGAAGTTTAAAGCAAGGCAAAAACTATACAATGGCCTAGCATCAAATTTGATATTATGGTTTCTTTTTCAAACTAGAATTATTCCAGTGACATTACAGGCTACTGTCCCTCCTGCTTTGGTTGTCATTGTCACTATGGAAATGTAAGCGTTCAGGGGATTTGCATAAAATGTAGTACGGCATGTAGTGGATATATTGACATGTTTCACACATTGACATTTGGTGCCTACATCCAACTAGTATGCAACCATCTATATATATAAAGCGGCTCTTCTGTCTGTCCCGATGTCTGTCTGTCCGTGTTCTATACGTTTGAAAGTTACAGAGCGTACCGACGCGTGCGTCGCCTCAAAAGAAAGCTTGCGATTCCGGACCGGTCATAGGCGTATTTACGTTTCGGCCGGACAAAAATCCCGCCCGCGGTTTCCAAAAAACGTTCAGCATTCCGCTCATTAGCATCTCATTAGCCACGGGTCGACCAATCGTACGGCGGGTTCCTGGCGCGTGCCATCCTACAGTTGAGTGTCGAGTGACTCGACGATTGACCAATCCTACGCTTCGGTGACCTGACCAGTCGACCAATCGGTGCGTGTGTGGGCGGGCCTTATCCTTCTGAACCGAGGTGAGTGGCCGCCATCTTGATTTTTCACGATTTTTTCCCCCATACTTTCTGTGTGTTAGGGAACTAAGGTAAATATTTTAATGATGTGTTAGGGAATTAAATAACAATTTATTTGTGTTTTAAATTGTGTTTAGCAAATGCGCACGCGGTGGGCGGGGCAGTTGGCTCCTCGTTCGAGACCAGGCCTGCGTCCGACCCGAGGGGCCACTTAGTTAATCGGCAGCCGAGCCCTGCCTCCTATTCACATCTACCGTCCTTCTTGCATGGGCCTACCGAGCGACTCCTACTCCCTCCTCCTCTTTTGCTGCTCTCTATTTATTTAATCTCCTCTTACTCGGCGAAAGATGAGTTTAAAAAAAAGAGGCCACCAGTTGCGCGGCCGCCTTGACGACGGCACGCATTCGCACGGCCCCCATTACCCCGGCAACGGGGCACGCCGGCGATCTTGAAACCACGCATGCGCACGGCCCGCCACCCCGTGACGCCAGCATGCATGAGTTTAAAAAAAATGAAGAGGCCGCCAGTTGCGCAGCCGCCTTGACGCCGGCACGCATGCGCACGGCCCCCGTGACGCCAGCACACAGCCTCGGGAGATCGCGGGGGGGGCGAGCCTCGGGAAATCGCGGGGGGGGGGGAGAGCCTCGGGAAATCGCGGCGGGGGGAGAGCCTCGGGAAATTGCGGGGGGGGGGGGGGAGAGCGAGCCTCGGGAAATCGCGGGGGGGGGGGGGGGAGAGCCTCGGGAAATCGCGGGGGTGGGGGGGGGGGGGGGGGGGAGAGCCTCAGGAAATCGCGGGGGGGGGGAGAGCTTCTCTGTTCCCCCCCCCCAGTCTCTCTCTGTCCTCCGCCCCGTCTCTCTCTCTTCCCCCCTCCCCCAGTCTCTCTCTCTTCCCCCCTACAGTCTCTCTCTGTTCCCCCCCAGTCTCTCTCTCTTCCCCCCCCCCAGTCTCTCTCTCTTCCCCCCCCAGTCTCTCTCTCTTCCC